>NC_041052.1:28492233-28629733 GCF_900634775.1 Gouania willdenowi
CAGATAGCCAGAGCTGCGCCAAACAGGCAGCCAGCGTGAAAACAATTCTAAAGCCACAATCTATCTTGAAATAAGGCAATTTGCCACTAAAATATACTAGATGTCCCCCATGTTTTTCATTGCAGGTAAGGGGTGGAGTCAGCAGTTGCATGACCTGATGTCAACTCGTTGAAAAGACTGGGCAGAAGAAACTGTGAGCATGTTACGTTTTAAGAGCCTCATACGTAAAATGCTTACAATATTGCTTGTGGACAAATGTTGCTATTACACATTTAGTTGTGAAACTGGGTTGATATATTTCCACCCCAACCATCATCCCCCCTTCCCCCCAATTAGTGGGAGTATGAATCTAATTCTCAGCCCATCTGGCAGGCGTAATGAAGGTGGGCTTGGCCTGTGGTGCCCTGCTGCCATGGCCCGGTGGAGCTAGAGGTTGGCTGGCAGGTTGGGGCACGATGAGTGGCATGGAGTTGGGGAGCCTGCTGAGAGAGTGTTAATTTCCATTGTGCCCCAGTGTAATTAGGGCCAAGGTCAACCACACTTTGAGGGGACAGTGCATGTATTATTTTGGATTATCATGAAAAAAAAACATTAGACATCAACTTATTAGTTCAAGGCATTCTCTTCATTGATGATTTAGCCTACAACTTTCAAAAGACTACATTTCTGAAGATGATAAAACTGAGTTTTTCTTGTTTTTTTTCTTGTTTCACCATATGATTGGACCTCATGGTTTTGGTCATGTGTGGCAGAAAAAAGACCAATCACACAATTGGGCTTCATCTGAGAAAAGCAGGAAGTGAGGCTAATAAAAACACCAGATTTCCTTGAGTTGTGCTTTAACTCAAGGAGAAACAATAACAGTGATTAATAGTTACTCTCTTCATAAACACACCAGCATCAGCTGGAAGTATAATTGCCCTGCTTCTCCAATAATCTTTTTTCTTACCACCAAGAACCGGTTCCAAATAGTAACCGGTTCTCTGTGTCCAACCCTACTTGTTCCTACCGTCCGGGTCCGGAACCGTTACGAAGATATTTGTATTTCAATTCGTTTTTTTGATTCCTAAATACTTGCACTTGTTTTTTTCCGCAGGTTGCTCTGTTTATTTACGCAGGGTTTGTATATGGTGCGCTCAGAACTCGACTGTAGTCAGTGTGTGTGTGTGTGTGTGTGTGTGTGTATGTGTGTGTGTGTCAGCCTGCCTGCGGAGCCACTGACCATAGGCTGACAGGGGAGAGAGAGAGCTCTGCTACGGGGGTATCATAGACAGCGTCACTTCTACGGTTTAAATGATCAACTTAGGGAGTTACTAAAGGATGAGTTCAGCCAGAATGTAGGCCCCGCTAAATGAAGAAGTGTAGGACAGTCCTCTGCTGCTGCCGTCTCTCTGTAGCAGGGGAGGGGCTGCTGCTGGAATTACAGACAGTGATGGCAGGGGGAGTTGTTGATTTATTTAATTATTTTTTTTGATGCGTGCAGTACATACAACTATTACAACATATACAATTTACATTTATTTTAATCAACAGATTTAAGGATTCAAAAATGTCCAAATTTTCCACTGCTCTTCTGTCTTATACTCCATGTAAAAAGGTTTTATATTAGTCTATTTTCTTTTTAAACTGGTGCAATTTGTGTGGCATTAGAGTCCCATTACATTTATGTATATGATATCTTCCCTACAATATAAACAAGTTAAAAATATAACTTTTTATAGTTTCTTTTTCCACTATATCCAGAACTATCTTTCTCAACAAGAACTGTTGATTAATTTGCCATATGACTGCTCTAAGGTTTGAGTTTGTTTTATTTTGTTTCACATCCACCTGGGCTGCAACTCTTTGCTTTTTAGGTCGAAATTGAGAATTGGAATCAGAATCGTTAAAATCCAAACAATGCCCAACCCTGTATATGAGTAACACGAGTCAATATCTGTGCTCGGATTGAATGAAAATCCTCTGCGTTCTGCAGGCTAATATCTACTGTTGCTGACTATTTTTCTCTGTTTGAGTAACATCACTTGATCATGCCTTTTCTAACATTACACACTACAAAATAAGTAATAAAAGTATGTATGATTCGTGTTGATATCGTATCGGATTGATATCAGTATTGGCCAATACACAAGGCTGCAATATCGGTATCGTATCAAAAGTGTAAAAGTTGTATCGGGACATCTCTAGTTCAGGAAAAACCAACAACAAACCTTTTATTGTCAGCTATAACACAGAAGACCACACATTAGAACTAGTTTTGAAGCAGCAGCTCCACTATAACATACGTTTGTCATGATTGGGTGTTGGTGTGGACCCAAATGCAGGGGAAGAAGGAGGCAGGATGCAGGAATAGCGTTCTCGGAACCAGTCCATGTTTAATTCAAAAATCCAAAATCCAAAATCAAAACTCAAATCCAACTTAGGGGAGTTGGAACAGGGAGCAAGACCAGACACGAGGAAGCAGATAACGACCCTGACATCACACAGACACACAAACAATGATCCAGCAGTCATACTGTGTCCAAACACTCAGCTAAATAGTGGAGGAGGCCTGATTGGGAATGGGCCACACCTGGGTGAAAACACGAGGGAGCTACTCAATCACCCACCAAGCACACAGACATCACTGGGAGGTGGAGCCACAAACAGGAACACCTGAAACAGACAAGACTCAGAATAAAACAAAGACACAGAATAACTAAACTAAACAGAACATGACAGAACCCCCCCTTTAAGGAGCGGGTTCCAAACGCTCAAAACAAAAATCTATCCACCCAAACACCAAACCAGGGTGGGTGGACGGGGGCCCGGAGGAGGGACGAAACCAAGTTAGGCAGCCTCCCATGAGGCGGAGCCGGCGAAGCAGGGGACCAGGAGTCCGGCGGCCTCCCATGAGGCGGAGCCGGCGCAGCAGGGGACCAAGAGTCCGGCGGCCTCCCATGAGGCGGAGCCGGCGCAGCAGGGGACCAAGAGTCCGGCGGCCTCCCATGAGGCGGAGCCGGCGAAGCAGGGGACCAAGAGTCCGGCGGCCTCCCATGAGGCGGAGCCGGCGAAGCAGGGGACCAAGAGTCCGGCGGCCTCCCATGAGGCGGAGCCGGCGAAGCAGGGGACCAAGAGTCCGGCGGCCTCCCATGAGGCGGAGCCGGCGAAGCAGGGGACCAAGAGTCCGGCGGCCTCCCATGAGGCGGAGCCGACGAGGCAGGCGGGGAGACCTCCGGCGGGCCGGGCGAAGAGGGCTCAGACGAGGCAGGCGGGGAGACCTCCGGCGGGCCGGGCGAAGAGGGCTCAGACGAGGCAGGCGGGGAGACCTCCGGCGGGCCGGGCGAAGAGGGCTCAGACGAGGCAGGCGGGGAGACCTCCGGCGGGCCGGGCGAAGAGGGCTCAGACGAGGCAGGCGGGGAGACCTCCGGCGGGCCGGGCTCAGACGGGACAGGCGGGGAGACCTCCGGCGGGCCGGGCTCAGACGGGACAGGCGGGGAGACCTCCGGCGGGCCGGGCTCAGACGGGACAGGCGGGGAGACCTCCGGCGGGCCGGGCTCAGACGGGACAGGCGGGGAGACCTCCGGCGGGCCGGGCTCAGACGGGAAGACCTCCGGCGGGCCGGGCTCAGACGGGAAGACCTCCGGCGGGCCGGGCTCAGACGGGAAGACCTCCGGCGGGCCGGGCTCAGACGGGAAGACCTCCGGCGGGCCGGGCTCAGACGGGAAGACCTCCGGCGGGCCGGGCTCAGACGGGAAGACCTCCGGCGGGCCGGGCTCAGACGGGACAGGTGTGCGGGGAGCCGGCACTGGCGGCGACGTTGGCGGCCTGGTGCGGGGAGCCGGCACTGGCGGCGACGTTGGCGGCCTGGTGCGGGGAGCCGGCACTGGCGGCGACGTTGGCGGCCTGGTGCGGGGAGCCGGCACTGGGCCGCTAGCCTGACAGCTAGGGGACACAGGAACGCTAGCCTGACAGCTAGGGGACACAGGAACGCTAGCCTGGGAGCTAGGAGACACAGGAACGCTAGCCTGGGAGCTAGGAGACACAGGAACGCTAGCCTGGGAGCTAGGAGACACAGGAACGCTAGCCTGGGAGCTGGGAGACACAGGAACGCTAGCCTGGGAGCTGGGAGAAACAGGAACGCTAGCCTGGGAGCTGGGAGAAACAGGAACGCTAGCCTGGGAGCTGGGAGAAACAGGAACGCTAGCCTGGGAGCTAGGAGAAACAGGAACCCTAGCCTGGGAGCTAGGAGAAACAGGAACCCTAGCCTGGGAGCTAGGAGAAACAGGGACGCTAGCCTGAGAGCTACGAGAAACAGGGACGCTAGCCTGAGAGCTATGAGAAACAGGGACGCTAGCCTGAGAGCTACGAGAAACAGGGACGCTAGCCTGAGAGCTAGGAGAAACAGGGACGCTAGCCTGAGAGCTAGGAGAAACAGGGACGCTAGCCTGAGAGCTAGGTGAAACAGGGACGCTAGCCTGAGAGCTAGGTGAAACAGGGACGCTAGCCTGAGAGCTAGGTGAAACAGGGACGCTAGCCTGGGAGCTAGGTAAGACAGGGACGCTAGCCTGGGAGCTAGGAGACTGGCGGGGCTGACCCTTCCTTCTCGACCGACCTTTACCTTGTTGTAGGCTCCGGGGTCCTCCCAAAGCCAGTCGAGTTCCCCTGTAGGGATCCCTAACAGGCTCGTTCTCCCATCCATACCACAGATCTTCCCTGGCCTCCAGTAGGTAGCTCTGCCAGTAGGCAGTCCTTTCAGCCAGGTCCATCTCTGCCAAATCTATCTCCGCTGGATCCACTTGTGGCTGGATCATTCTGTCATGATTGGGTGTTGGTGTGGACCCAAATGCAGGGGAAGAAGGAGGCAGGATGCAGGAATAGCGTTCTCGGAACCAGTCCATGTTTAATTCAAAAATCCAAAATCCAAAATCAAAACTCAAATCCAACTTAGGGGAGTTGGAACAGGGAGCAAGACCAGACACGAGGAAGCAGATAACGACCCTGACATCACACAGACACACAAACAATGATCCAGCAGTCATACTGTGTCCAAACACTCAGCTAAATAGTGGAGGAGGCCTGATTGGCATTGCATTTCAGAAAAGCTTTTAGTTAACTGGATTTTCATGATGCTGCTCCTATGATGTATATGCACCCATGTTTTATTATTCTATTATGACGTTGCACCTGTTGTATTAATTTATCCACTGGCCTGTACAGCACAATGTGATTTTATCTGCAAAAAGTGCTTTATAAATTACTTACTTACTTCTGAGGCTCCTATAAATAAATAGTCTCAGATCTAGTCTGGACGGCCATCTCGGGTTATCATGGGTTATCGCGGTAAATCACGCATTGTGCAAAACGACCCAAATTAACTTAAAGCGGAATTAAGCAAGTTAAGTGTTTACAAGAAAGAGGAAATACTGTATCTAATTCAAAATTAAAGTTGGAAAAAACCAGCCACCTAATTTGGATTTAAGCTTAATTTGGATTTAAATTAGTATTAGGAATTAAGTGTTTACATGGTCAGTTTAAGCTTTAAAGAGGAATTAAAACTCCCATGAAAACGTGGCCATTGTCTGTAGAGCCGAGGCAGCAGCCCTTCCCTCCCGCTACAATGAGACGGCTGCAGCGGGAGGCTTCCTCAATTTATCGGGGCAAAATGAAAATGGTTAACTTCATAAGCCTAAATTCTGAGTGAACTCATCCTTTTGTAACTCCATAAGTTGATAATTTAAACCGAAAAAGCGGCGCTGTTAATGATAAGTGCTGTAAACATACGGCCGGAGAAGAAGTATTCAGCCCTTTCTCTCCCCTGTCACGGGCTCCGCAGATAAGGATAAGGATAATGATGAAGATAAACTTTATTGATCCCCCAATGGGGGAAATTTGGATGCTGCAGTAGTTCCAAAAAATCAGGAAACAGGAAATCTAACAACATCAATAGCAAAAAAGTTTAAAAAACAGCTATTAGCAAATATACATAATTAAATAAAGGAATAAAAAATACAATAGAATTAATTAATTCACACACACACACACACACACACACACACACACACACACACACACACACACACACACACACACACACACACACACACACACACACACACACACACAGCACCACTATGTTCAAGCGACTCATCACGGACGATTGAAGTAACTGCAGTCGCTACAGTCGCGTTGGGTGTGAACGCACCTTAAGCTCAAGTTTATCTCTCCTGCTCTGTTTCACCAGGAGGTGAAATGCAGGTCGGTGTCACATTTAATGCAGGTTGACACCAACAACGTGGAGAAGTCCGCACGGTCGTAAAATCTGAGCTTTGCATTAATTGGCTGCGCGTACTCCGCGGGGAGACCGCCTGAGTATGTTTGAGCCAAAAGAAGGGCTCCTCTTTTATCCATTCTCACGCAAGATGTTTATTACATATCCAGGTTTTGTGAACACTTTGTAAAGTCCAGAGGAGAGATTCCCTCCCCAGTCATTTCATCAGATTATAACTAACTGTGAAAATGCTCCCTTCTCTTTCACAAGGAAATTAAAGTACAACCGTAAAGATAAACTTGTTGTTACTCAAGACCTTTGTTTTCTACATCGGGGGTGCTTAGCACTTTTTTTTCAGCCACACTGGTAGGTGTTTATTAAGTACTGTCGGATAAAACTAAAAAGTAAAAAGAGGTGCAGTGAGAGAGAACAATCTGAATGTGTATTGATCACAAAATCCCAGGAGCATAACTGATGGCTGATGGTGGGAAAGGTGTATTTGTTGATTGATTAGAAGAAAAGTGGCAGAATGTGAGCTTCTTAGTTCATCTTTTTCTATTCAGGTTTAAGAGACACCATTAAATGGACATTCCACACACTGAAAGGGGTTCAACCAGAGCAGACCTATGAAATGATCAAATAGACCAGTAATAACTGCCTTGGGCTGTTTCTGAAAATGGAAAACTATACCATGACCTTTCAAACTGAAACAGGGGTTTAAAGTCAGTTTCTGCTTTTGGTACAAAAATCAAAAGAAACAAAAAAATGAATGCATGAGTATATTCTGTACGAAAGGTTAAAAAGCAAAAACAAACAATGAATTAAACATCATCCGCCATTCTCGGAAGGCTACAATAGTTTTAAAAACCTTAAAATGAATCTTTAATATATGGTAGCCGGTGTGACTGAATGAGATGGAAAAAGCAAGTCCTGTCTTATTTTACGACTCAAAGGGGCAAAGCACTATTGTATTCCCTTGCTCTATTTGAGTTTCAAACAAATGTTCTACAGAAACCATGAAGAAACATTTTGTTTGATGGTAGAATCGGGCCTGCCTCTGGCTTCTACTTCATTTCAGATTTTGTGTAGCATGTGGGAGCTTTTGCAGGGTTAGTGGGAGATCTGTGGGCCCTTTGTCTCATCAATAGAGGTGGTTTCTGTTATGCAGCCTGGAGCAATCTTTTGACATAAAGCTTTTGTTCTGCCTTTATGATGAAGGTTTGGCCACAGGTTAGAGCTACTGGCAGCAAAGTCTTCACACTGCTGTTTGTTTCCCATACAGAAACTGTTGAAGCTCAGGAGATTATCAAGTTATGAATTATGCAAACACTATATAAAACTCATATTATTGAATTATTTTTTCACAAAGCAGCAGTGGCTTCCTCTGAGTTTCTTGTGGTACATTGTTAAACCTACAGTGACAACCTTAAAAAACTATTAGTGGTTGTAATGTATTATGCTGTCTGTGTTCTGACCAGTTTTTAATGAAGTTGAGTTTCAGTAAGGGAAAGATGGGGAAAAAACATCAAACTTGAAGGGACCAGTTAGGACAGTGATCTGAATATAAACTATACTCAAGGTGCATAGCTGAATGAACTTCCTTTGTATTAGAAGTGGGAATCAGTTTGCCACCAAAATTAGTGGATGAAGCAGTGGAGAAACTCCAGGAGTGTTTGGACTGGACTGACTGGGATGTTTTCAGGTCTGCGAACAGTTCTCTGGATGAGTTTACAGACGCTGTGACGTCCTACATCAGCTTCTGTGAGGACAGCTGCATTCCATCAAAGACCAGGGTGAGTTATAACAATGACAAACCCTGGTTCACAGCTAAGCTCAGAGGGCTGAGGGCAGACAAAGAGGTCACTTTCAGGAGTGGAGACAGAGCCAGGTACAGAGAGTCGAAGTACACGTTTGAAAAGGAGGTGAGAAGAGCCAAACGTTTGTACTCAGAGAAGTTACAACATCAGTTCTCTGCAAATGACTCGGCTTCTGTCTGGAGAGGGCTCAGGCAAATTACAAACTACAAGCCCAGAGCCCCTGCTGCTGCTAACGACCTCTGCCTGGCCAACAGTCTGAATGAGTTCTATTGTAGATTTGACAGACAATGGGACAGACCTGACTCCAACCCCCCTCACACCTCTGACCAGCCTCACTCCAACACCTTCACCCCCCACATCAAAGCTACAGTTTCACCCCAGCTGCCTACAGAGGCTCTCTCCCCTATCTTCCCCCCCTCCTCCCCCCCTCCTACAGAGACACCTTTCTCCATCAAAGAGAGAGATGTGAATAGACTTTTCAGGAGACAAAACCCCCGTAAGGCTTGTGGACCGGACTATGTCTCTCCTTCCACCTTAAAGCACTGTGCTGATCAGCTGTCTCCAGTGTTCACAGACATTTTTAACACCTCACTGGAGACATGCACCGTACCAGCCTGTTTTAAGGCCTCCACCATCGTTCCTGTCCCTAAAAGCTGAGGATCACAGGACTTAATGACTACAGACCCATCGCTCTGACATCTGTGGTCATGAAGTCCTTTGAACGCCTCATGCTCTCCCACATCAAGGACATCACCGACCCCCACCTGGACCCCCTGCAGTTTGCCTATAGATCCAACAGGTCAGTAGACGATGCTGTAAACCTGGCTCTCCACTTCATCCTCCAGCACCTGGACTCCCCAGGCTCCTACGCCAGGATCCTGTTTGTGGACTTCAGCTCTGCTTTTAATACAATAATCCCAGCTCTCCTTCAGGACAAGCTTTCCCAGCTGAACGTGCCAGACTCCACCTGCAGGTGGATCACAGACTTCCTGTCTGACAGGAAGCAGCACGTGAAGCTGGGAAAAACCATCTCTGCTCCCCGGACCATCAGCACTGGATCTCCTCAGGGCTGTGTTCTTTCTCCTCTGCTCTTCTCCCTGTACACCAACAGCTGCACCTCCTCTCACCAGTCGGTCAAACTCCTGAAGTTTGCAGACGACACGACCATCATCGGTCTCATCGCTGATGGAGACGAGTCCGACTACAGGTGGGAGACAGACCGGCTGGTGTCCTGGTGCAGCCAGAACAACCTGGAGCTCAATGCTTTAAAGACAGTGGAGATGATAGCAGACTTCAGGAAGAACCCAGCCCCCCTCACCCCCCTCACCCTGGGAGACTCTACAGTGAGCTCTGTAGAGTACTTCTGCTTCCTGGGGACCATCATCACTCAGGACCTCAAGTGGGAGCTGAACATCAGCTCCCTTATCAAAAAAGCTCAGCAGAGGATGTACTTTCTGCGGCAGCTGAAGAAGTTCAGTCTGCCAACAAAGATGATGGTGAACTTCTACAGCTCCATCATCCAGTCCATCCTCTGCTCCTCCATCACCATCTGGTACGCTGCAGCTACGGCCAAGGACAAGGCCAGACTGCAGCGTATCATCCACTCTGCAGAGAAGGTCATCGGCTGCAATCTGCCCTCCCTCCAGGACCTGTACGCCTCCAGGATTTTGAGGCGTGCAGGAAAGATTGTGGCCGACCCCTCCCACCCCGGTCATAAACTGTTTCAATCTCTCCCTTCTGGTAGGAGGTTTCGGTCCATCAGGACCAGAACCTCCAGACACAAAAACAGCTTCTTTCCCTCTGCCACCATCCACAAGAACACACCCCAAGTCACCCACTGAACCCCCCCACCCGATCACCACCTCCACCAGCTTGATACCTGCTGCACTGTATATATATATTTATATTTATCCTATTTACCCTTTATTCTCTATCTATCCTTTATTTATCCCTCATCCTTTATATTTATCATTATTATTATTATTATTGTTGCTGGGTTGTTCTTTGTTGTGTTGTTTTTATTTCTTTTATTTCTTTTTGTTGCTTGTTTTGTGCACCAACCACCAAGTCAAATTCCTTGTACTGTCCTCAAAACTGTACATGGCAAATAAAACATTTCTGATTTCTGATTTCTGATTTTTAACAGAAGGTTAATAGATAACAAAAATACAATGAGCTCAATGCTGTGAGGTATGACAAATGAAAAGACCGCCCAACAAAGAGCAGACAACGGTAATACCATATAGAAAATGGTCAATTTTTTTCTAAGCCATAAAATTCCCATAAGGATGCTTTGACAATATCACACCACTATGGAAGTCTCATCTCACAATCCACAGGAGGCTTTCATTTCCTCCTGCTTGCCTCTAGGGGGGCTGTCACTGTATTAGGCTGTAATTGGAGTTCTAATTTATGATCTGGCCTTGATGCAGGATAATGATATGGAGTATTGTAATTTGCTGATGCAAATTGTATGTTACAATGGGGAGCCATAAAAGCTCCAGCAACATCTCAGAGCCAAACACCCTGAGTGTTCATTACAGCCCTCATTTAAACATCCACATTAGAACTGGAAGCTTTTATAATCGAAAGGAGCATGTAATTGCAGCTTGATTGTGGTATATGTAACAAATGATAAAGTGGAATTACCACTTTGTCTACAGTGTCCGTGAAACTTAATTTGCAGAAAGCTTGCCATAAACAATTCCCCAGAGTATTGTTTGATTGTTACATAGGGCTATTTGTTTAAATGGGGGCAAATGCAAGTTAGGGGACTGCATCTAGGACACACTAAGGGGTGAATTCACTTAAGGTTTAAGGGTATTAAAACAAGTGCAAATGTCACTCCACAAATGTCAGGGAATCAGGACTGCGTGTGTTCAGCACGTCACAATATGTCCACAATCCATTTAGCCCGTTTTCCTCTGATTAATATGTAGGCGGATGACATAAGGGGCGCAGAAAAGTTGGAGAGGGAAATGCAAATAAATGAATGCAGTGGACGCAATGCAATTAATCAAATCTGGAACTGTTTGCGGTGAATGTTTCTGTGCCAAAAATAGTACGACTCAGAGGCAGGTGCAAACTCACACAATTTACGCAGCGATGAAACAAGGTTCACATCTGAGTGTGCGTGACACAGCGCTACTCAGGAGCTCAGACCTGCTGGATGATGTTTTCCATGGACTGATAAGAGCAAAGAGGAACTGACGGAGCAGCCACATTAAATTAGGGGAGGAAAAAATAACATTAGGTTTTAAAGTTTATTAAACAGCATTTTTATGTTTGTTTTGTTTTCAACATTATGGAATGTTTTGCAGCAGACTGAGAAGTCCACCAGCCTACAATTTAACTTCCTCAAATGTTATTTTGTGCTTCTGTGCAAACACTTCTCCACATTGAAGGAGCAGGTGAGGAAACGGCCCCACCACAGGATTTAGGGATGCACCTGGTTTACTACCCTTTATTTCAGATCTTAGTAAATTCACCCCTTAGCACTAGAAGTCCCAGTATTTTCCAGACCCCCTCTCAAGTCCTGGCAATGGCTCAAAAGACCCTCAGCTCAAACTGACACCGACAATCAGCATCCTTTCATTTGTAAATGAAGCAATGCGACCATTGCTGGAGGAATCAGCAGGGGAGGGGGAGATGAAAGACTGACTCCAAACATGGAGGTGGAAACGAATTTTGTTACAAGCCTTTTCACACTCTCGCTATGGTTCAGTACTTCCGCATTTGGTCTCCAAAGTAGGAATGATGAGATAGCTGCTTAATGCTGCACACAAGCTAAACAATCAGGTTTTTCCTGGCTTTTCAACGGTGATCAATCAGCTAAACAGTGCTGTTTCACTTATCGGCCTGTCCATCTTGTGCACTTCCTTCAAATTTGTAAAATAATAGCTTAATAAAAATAATCATGGACCTGGTTAGAGAATGGTGTACCTCGTAAATTTACCTTTTCAAAGTGAGAACTCATACTGTGCTTTTCACACTCGAAAATTTAGCTTTACTATCAATAATAACAATAGATTTTATTTATAAGCACATTTCAAAAACACTTTACAGTTGTTAAAAAAGTAAATAAAATTAAAAAACTATCAACCATAAAAGTAAATAGAGAAAATACAAGAGTAGGAAGCAGAGGAGCTCTAACTATAATACTGCTTCTCACATCGGATATGAGTATCATCAACTGTAATGCAGATTACGGGGTGGGGCGGGTGGCCTGGGGCCCGCCGTCCTCCGGGCTGTGTCGGTGCGTGTGTGGCCGGGGGTGGCCTCTGTGGGGAGGGGGGGCTCTGCTGGTGGCACTTGGTGTGGGTTGGCGGGACCTGGCTGGGGGTGCTTAGGTTCGCCCGCTTGTCGGTTGGTGGGTGACGGGATGGGATGCCATCAGCCGCCCAAGCAGGGCGGCTGATGGCATCCTCTCTTGTCAAGGGGCCGTGTATCGTGGTGCCCCGCGGGCCTGTGTTGGCCCTGGTGCGGGCTCGGGCTTCTCTCCTGTCCGGCCGCTCCCTGTTGCGGCGGGGTGGCCGCTTCGGGATGGCGTGCGGCGGGGGTCGCCCCCTGGCCTGCTGGGGGGTGTGGCTGGTGCCTGGCCACGTCTGGGGGGTGGGGGTGCCGCCATGCCCTGTGGGGCCGGCGTGGTCTGGGGGGTGAGGCGGGGTGGGTCTCCGGCCATGCTGCTCGCCGCGTCTCTGGGGTCCGCTGTGCCGCGTGCCCGTCTGCGCCATCTACCCTCTCCGGTTGCCCGCCATGTGGACGGGCCGGGCTCGCACCAGACAGGCCTCCTAAAATGAACACCTCACTTCACTCCCAGCTGTTCTGGCTCACTCACTTAGTGCACCACACACCCATACCCAACCCTTGGGGGGCTGGATGGTGGGGCTGAGGGTGGAGGGTGCTGCCGCCTGTGCTACTGAGTAGTGGCGTAACACTGCCCTCTCTTTTTATATTCTCCCTTTAATAAAGTGTTTCTTACCCTTCCTTAGGGAGGGCTGGTGATGGTCAAAATAAATTAGAAAAAACTGTAATGCAGATTTCACTTGTTTGTTGCTCAATTGGCTGACTGTGGCACAAAAAGAGGCATACAAACAGAGGAGTTTTGAGAGAATCGTTCATGTATAACAAGCAGAGGACTCGATTGACCATTTCTCACATTGTCATGTAGGGTCACCGCCCAGGTGTGAAATGGTCCAAATTTGCAAGCGTATAGCAAGCCTGTAGCTTGCTCTCAAATTAATTCTTATTTGAGAGCCAGCTATAGGCTATTTCAAAGCTATAGGCTATTTCAGTGAGCGAGAGGAGACCGATAAGTTTGCTGCAATTTTCGATGTGTGGGAATCATTTGTCACCAACTGCATCACATCCTACAACCCTGGTCGACACATCACTATTGATGAACAGCTTTTCCCGTCAAAGACTCGTTGCTGTTTCCTGCAGTACATTGCAACAAAACTTGACAAGTTTGGGGTCAAATTTTGGGTGGCTTGCGACTTGAAATCCAAGTACATCTGCAATATCCTCCCATATCTTGGCAAGGACCCCAGTCGTCCTAGTGGGGAGAGACTGTCAGAGAGTGTAGTGATGAGGCTGATGGAACCATTCATGAACAAGGGCCGAACTGTCACCACCGACAATTTCTTCACATGGCTGTTACTTGCACAACAACTACTTAGCCTGAAAACCACCATCCTTGGCACAGTTAACAAGATTTGCAGGGAAATTCCTCTGTCAACTAGACAGCCGGACCACATTCAATTCACCACTCAGGTATGTTGCAGGCCTTTTTTTCATCAACACCTGTGTGTCATTGTGTGTGCTGTGAAAATAACAATTTATCTTATTTATTAGGTGTTTTCAACCACTGGTGCCACGCTGACAGTGTATGCGCCCAAACGGAAAAAGACCGTCTACGTTTTCGGCAGCATGCACAGCATGGTTGAAACTGAGGATGCCACCAAAAGGAAGCCACACACCATCACCCAATACAACACCACAAAGTGCGGCATAGATGTTATGGACCTAATGGTGTTCTACAACATGATTGACATGGCAGCACTGAATTCATATGTGCTTTATCAAACATGCACCGGGAGGCAGGAGAGACGGATAGACTTCCTGTTGGCGCTTGCAAGAGAGTTGGCTAACTTTCATGTGGGTGCGAAGAAGGCATGCAAGGAGCAAATGCTTCGGCAACAACCTCCCACACCTGGTCCTGGGAAAGGGGCTAAGTGCTAAGTGTCAGGTCAACCAAAATTGTGCCACTGTACGATGCTACAAATACACATGTGGCAAATGTAGAAAGAACATACCATGGCAGTGCCAGGTAGGTTCCGATCAATGCTGAGTGAGGGAGTGTGCTGAAATGACACACACACACACACACACACACACACACACACACACACACACACACACACACACACACACACACACACACACACACACACACACACACACACGCACACACACACACACACACACACACCTAATAATGCATATTTTTTTTTAAATTGTAAATATTTCTTTTATTACTTGTATTTTGTACTATTTTCCTGTATTCCTAAACTATGATAAAAGCAAACAAAAAACCAATCTGAGTAATTCTTTTGTATATTTCTCATGTCACACACTCATCATTAAATCTCAGCAAGAACTGTGGTGCCTTGTTTACATAACAAAAGCGTCTGTTTACAGCTTAGGAGAAGGTGTTAGGTAAAAACCTTCAGATCAAGTGACCCTTCTGTGGGCTCCATAGGTATAAATATAAAATGGGACTTCTAGTGTTTGAGTTATGATAATCAAAACCAGGTTCAGGGGATTCATGGTAATACATATAGTAGAGCCAGTATTTCATTTGGACTCACTCCAGCATGGGTGATAGGGAAGAGCTTCATCTTAGAATACATTACCGGCAATTAGAAGAAAAAAAAAAAGAGTATTGCTCTTTAACATTACTAGGTCCCAAAGTCATCACCATCCATTTTTAAGAGGAGCGAAGCAACACTGGAAAAGCTTCAAATCGGCCTTTAGAGTCATTCCTAGTTACATTACATACATTGCCCTAATGTGGGTTCATATGAAATGGGTAATAGTTCAGTCAGGATCACTTTAGTCAAATAGCTTTATTTAGCATGCATTTAGATTTGGCGGTAAAGGGTCTGTTCTGGGACCTCTCTGCGCTTTCCAGCAGCTATGTGGAAAGCCGAAAGCGAATGAGCTCTCATTCGCTTTTCCATGAACTACATGAAGAGGCATAAGCAGAGAGAGTGGTCAGCAGGACCCCCTGGAACAGAAGCACAGGCGTTTGTATCTTCAATTCAATAAAACTTTATTTAGAGCAAATTACGACAAAGTCATTTTGACGCGCTATCAAGATATAAACATTTTTTGTAAGAAAAATGAAAATCCAACTAATCCATATGAACAGTGGGAAGAAACAACTCACTTTTAACAGGAATAAATCTCCAGCAGAACCAGGTTCAGTGGTGGCAGCCATCTGCTTTGAATGGTTGGGGTTAGTGGGAAAAAGGACAAGAACAGAACAGGATAGAGAAATAGAACATTAGAGTGTCCCGGATTAGTTGAGCCGTGCCATCTGTTCAATTAGACAGAAGATGAGGAGCTGGGCTGGGGTGGGTTGCGAGGACGACGCGTGCAAAAGTAGGTGTGTTTGCGGTGGTTTAAATACAGCGCCTTGACTCACTCTAACCAATGAGAAGCATGGAACATGATCAGTTGGCTGATTAGCTGATTAGGGGATGGATGCTGTCAGTTGTTAACAGCTACTGACAGATGAAGGGGCTGGACGAGCTTGACTTTTGTGCCTGCCTGAACTACCGCAATGGTCAACTTTCTAGGACGTCCAATCATTTACCTCAATTTATTATAGGAATAGTATATGTGAGTAATTTGAGTATATGTGAACTCTGCAGCCTATGAGCAGCCCCTTGAGTCCCAAGAGCAAAACCATGTAGCGAAGACAATCAAGAGTTATTTTACAGTAGAACAACCAAATCTGTCAAAACAAACTTTTTACTGTTCAGTCCTGGAGTTGCAATGTTGTTTGAAACTTAGCAAAAATAATTCCCAGTAGAATAAGCATGAACTGCAATAATGAAAGCAGGCCTCTATCATCAGGGCTCTATGTGCTGATCCACTGGAAATAGATTTTCAACTATACCATTCAGCCAGGGCCCAAAGACCCTCCAGCCGTTAACTGCAGACACATTGATTGATGTGTTGTTGGCCCTGATGTAGTTAACAGCAGTTTTTATTTCTTGCTAGCTCTGCACAGTATTTCCTACCATTGGATGCTTAACTGCTCTGTAACAGCTCCGCTGTGGAACTGCATTGTGCTCTACTATCCATCAATCCCTAACGCCTCCGATTGTGATGTGTAACTGTTGCAGCGAGGACTCGCAAGATTTTGCTAATTCACACGTAATTGTGCATTATAGCGAGTTGTACTCAATACAAAGAGAACCACAAAGCCATAAAAGCAGTTAATTCTGTCATTTGAGAGGAGCAGAAGGAAATCAACTTTGTCCTGCTTTGTAGATCTTTCGGTTTTGTGGAGATTATTGTGAAATATGATCCACTGCCGCCCTGTCCAGGGTGTACCCCGAAAAATAGATGGAAATACAATCCACCTTGAACATGGAGTATATTATTTAAAAAATAATCCAGATGTTTTGTTCTGTGTCTGTGCACTACTTCCTGTCCCACATAAGCTTATCTTCACTGAATTAATGCATTGTTGCTCTGGAATCCAGCAAAAATTGAAGGTCTGCGTATCTGTTGTTGGAGACTCCTGACTGACAGAGTCGCTATGCAGCAATGACAGACCATATACGCGGGCGGTGGAAATTGACACATTGACTAGAATGGAAACGTATCAGCTCCACTGCCTATACACATCCAGTGAAAATTGGGGGTGACAGGCAGAACCCCACGCCAATGCTGGGACAAGAAGAAATTGAGCATCGCGCTAGTTCAGGCAGGCACGGAAGTCAAGCTAGCCCAGCCCCATCATCTGACAGTAGCTGTTAACTGGCATCCATCAACTAATTCAGTTAATCATCCAGCTGACCATGTTTCATGCCTCCCATTAGTTAGTGATTGATTGAGTTAGTCATGACAGCGCTCAAGCATCTAGCACTTTTAATTTTATTCACCCTGCCAATCGTCATGTTGACTTCAGCCATGATGATCATCCATGGCAAGCTGACTGCATCCCACATCCCACAAAAAGGAGAAACTCTCGCCTGGCTAACGAACAGCCAAGCCTCCCAATAATAGAATGGCAGGTGCCCAAGCTCCTGAAAACATTGTTCACTCAGAATATCCTGGTTCCTATTAGTGCTTCTAACTTTTCACTCTCCTCTTGAAGTCCAAATCAGGAGTCTACCCGCAGTCCCTTCCACCACCCCCGTCCACCAGCTCCTTTCCCACACTCTGCAGTTCCCATCTCTTTTTGTCTACCTTTCTTCTCTCCAGCTGCTGCCATATCTCCAAATCTGAGATATCAGATTCAAACAGGTAACGATATTAACCAAGTCAAATTCTTGCTCCATACAGAGACCAGCGATTGGCACATTGTGGATTGTGGAGACATTTCAATAACATTAGAGGATAGTGACCTCCACCTTTGGTCAAATTTACTGTCGCTTTCGGGGTGTTCAGAGATGTTATCTGCAAGGTCTATCCTTCTTGCAGGGCTGAGTTAGCTAGTCTGATTGTAATTACGGGAAAAGAAGAAATAAAACTTTCCACCCCAATCAACGTCTCCATGCTGGGGGAAGCATTACAAAATCATCCTTGTTTGGTCAATTGTTTAATTTCAAGACTGGTCCAAAGGTTGCTGGTTTGTCTTTGATGACAAAAATGTCTTTACAATCAGCACTAAGGGTGCCTGAGACAGTCGATGCTTTACTGGACAAAGAGTTAAAGCAATAATTTATGATGAGCCCTTATGAGAAATCTCCCTTTTCATTTACCACATATTAATTTGGTAGGCATAGCAACCCGCAAATATTCAAAGAAAAAAATGCCTCATTATCAATTCATCCACTCCCCATAACAGCAAAACTCAAAGCATTAATAGTTGAATTCCTTCTGCTCAATTTTCTCTACATTACGCCTCGGTTGATGATGCCATCAGGTTCATTAAAATGGTAGGCCAGGCCGCCAGGCTTGCTTAGGCAGATTTCTCTGATGCCTTTAAAGTTATGCTGCTACATCCCTCTCAATGGCGGTTAATGGGCATCAAATGGAGAGCAAAAATGTAATTTGTAGTCAGGCTTGCGATTCCCAAAAGAGAACTGCTTACTCTGCTTGGCCATCTTGACTTTTCAAGCGTGTCATTCCATAGGGTCACTCATCCAGAGGCAGTGCCATCCGTCCTGGTTTTCCCCCTATTTACTCAGACAGTGCTTGACTAGACTCAAACTTTCAAAACTACATTTACTCTGCAGCATGCTATATGCAATCTGGCCTGGCTAAATGAACATTAACAATGTTACCTTCTCTGTTGCCCTTTTGCCCGTCAACATCCCTGCTATCTGCGGGTTCATAGTACACTGCTTTGAATACTGTCGCATGCAGCCTCCCTCTATCAAAGGACTTTGAGCTGGTATTCAATTCCATCTGTGCTGCCTTGATACCTCAAACAAGAGCCTGTTGGAAACCCCATCCATCCATCTTCTGCTAAACGGCCCAAGGAAGGAAAAATCATACGGTATTGATGCCCGCCTACCTCTCACTCTCCCACTTTAAAAAAAAAAAAAATAATCGCATATCTAAGAAATGGGCGTTTCAGTCCCTTCACAGATCTCTTATTAGAGACAGCCTTCCCCACAGCGTTCCTTGGCTTTTTAAGAGGTGGTGAGTTCCCTTTACACTCAGGATCTTCCAACCCTTTGTATGATCTCTCAATAGCTGATGTCACAACTAATAGTCACCATTTTTATATTTTCCTGAAGCACTCTAAAACCAGTAGGGAAGGTTTATTAATTTTAATTTCTGGAAAAAATTCTGATTTCTGTCCCCTTTTATCCTTTCTGACATGCCAATCTCCAGTCAGCCAACAAGAACCTCTCTTTGCCACGGAGGAGGGGAAGTCCATGTCTTGTGCTCGATATGCTTCTCATCTTCGCGTCCTCTGCCAAGATACAAGCTCCAGCCAGAACGTTTTACCGCCCACTCATTCCGCATTGGAGTTGCAACAACTGCGACTTCCATAGCCCCATTGCCACACTCAAAGCAATGGGCCGCTGGACATCTTCTGCCTAGGAACATTACCTACGTCCTGAGGCCGAAATCAAAAGCTTTGAGCACCCTGTAGCTGCAGCATATACGGTAGTTTAGCACGGACCTAGCAGTGGCTACAAATCACTTGGTTTAATTCAAGTTCAGATTTCCAAGGAGGAAAAATAAGTAATAGATATCTGCTTCCTTGTGAAGGAAATATTCATTTAAAGGAAGCACTTTGAATAAACACTGAAAATGTTTTGATCTTTAGCACAACTTATTATCCAACATTTGATGGAACAGAGTTGATTATATGTTCCATTCATATTGGTCACGACACAATACACAGAGTTTCAGCCAATATGACGTTATCACGATCCTTGGAAAAATCATGAAATTAAAAATTTAAATTGTTGGACAGCACAAGTAAATGATTTTGTACGTGCCACTCATAGATGCATTATGACAAAGGAATAATACAAGGCATTTGATTTATAAATTTCTAGTATAAGTAGAATACAGCAACCCAATTACTGAGTTAACAGTAAAACAATATTCACCACATTATTTGCGCTCCGTCTAGTTTAGTGTATTTGCAGCTGATAGGCAACATAAGATGAAGACATACAGATACGTGGAGGTTTCATTTCTCAATGGAGTATAAAACAAACTGTCAAGCAGTGACGTGCCGTGACCACTAGGGCTGGGTAGGCACGTTGCAAATTGAGAACACCAATGACAATGTTTCTGCTGTCAAGTGTTAATTCAATTCAAATCAATTTTATTTGTATAAAGCAATTTCCAACAGTCATCTCAATGCGCTTATGAAAATATAAAATTCATAATAAGAAAGAAAAAACCCAATAAGATCCACATGAACAAGTGTTTAGCCATCTAACAAAATCAACATCATAAACACCATTAAAGACACATAAACAATTATTTAATATACCCTCCATACTCTACCAACAAGATATATCTCATGACACGACAGCACATCAGTTGTTTGTGTTGGAAACACAGAAACACAGAGAAAATGACAACTTAGAACAGCCTCAGTGAGGAGCATCCACAAAGTCAATCCTTCCTTTTGTACCATTCACTGTGAAAAGTATGAAACATGTTCTGACCTTACCTTTGCTGAAGGTCTGGTAACTCAGGTGTTGGTCTCCATCTTTCAAAAGCTGTCGTTTTTCCTCAAAACAAAGTTTCTCTATCATCTCTAGTGCTGTCACCCACCCACTAGTTAAAGAACGTAGCAGCAGCAGTCACGTGTCATCTATTCACTAATGTGCTGTGAACTTACGTATAGCATTTAGCATAGCGCAGTTACGTGCAAAGGCAGCTCTCTACGCTGCCTTTACGCGTAAATTGATGTCACATTGGGGACCTGACTGCGCATGCGCAAACACGTAAAATCACGCAATGAGAACGGAGGCAGAAGAGCGACGTGCCTTTGGGAGGGGGCGTGGCCTCCCTCTGCCTTACAGCGGAGAAAAAAAAAAAAAAAGACTGCAGCTGTTCCGGGAAACAGCACTGTTTAGTCATTTGGGCTATGAAAAAAAAAATTATAATTAAATAATCAAAATATCAATTCACCCTTGGGTAGGCACTGCCTACCTTGCCTACCCTGACGGCACGTCACTGCTGTCAAGAGACATTTGCTCCTCAGACCGTAGTGGTATGTGACAGCCAGCTTCCTTCCACACACTTTTTAAATCATTGTACAAAAGCAACAAGGTAGAGGGTAAGCAAAGCCAGAGGCCAACCATCAAATAGCTTGCCAGGGCTGTGTGCAGAATGTGGCACTGAAAACAACGTTTCTGTTCATTTCAGAGTTGGATTTGGAGGTTTATCTGTAGCTCAGCTCGTCTTCATCTCAGAACAAATCCTGTAAGATTCATTCATTCTATGCAAACGTCAACATGTACAATATTATTTGTTGTAGAGTTTAGATCGGGGCCGTGAGCTGGGTTTAGACCGTCGTGAGACATGTTAGTTTTACCGTACTGGTGATGTGTTGTTGCAATAGTAATCCTACTCTCCAACATCGGCGAGCAGGAAACACTACCACTTCATACCAGTGGTAGTGCTGTATGCTGTCCAATCACAGCAACAATCTGACTCAGAGCGTGTATACGCCTGCATGCGTAAGCGCCTAATATTTTTTTCCAAGTGTTTACATGTCAAGTAAATGGTGATCGATAGTGAAGCGCACCTGATTGCTATAGCTTCACTCACGCCACACCTGCGTCTACGCGTGACTGATATATTTATGTTTGTTAGATGCACATCCAGGTGTGGCAGATGACTGCAGTAAACGTAGATTTCACAGAAACTCGGGATATCAGCTTTAAGGGAACCATAGCACACATAGAGTGACTATCTTTTCTTGGTTTATCTAGAACCAGAAATGTACAATACACTGAAATGCGGTATTCTGATTAATTATGTTTGTATTTGTATCATACAAAACATATTAAATGATCGTCTATTGAAATCAATGCCATGGTCATTACTATTTGTTCTTTTTCTGTTCAATGGATACTATTTGGTGTAAGCAGTGCTCTCTAATTCTTTTCCTTGAAATGTTGAAAAAGCCAGACAGAGAACAAAAATCCTAGATTCTGTTCCTTTTCTTGTTCTGTCTGTCAGCGCCCAGCAGGAATACCAATCATAAAATACCTTCCTCCACTTTTTTCTGCTTTTATTCCTCTGTCTAGATTGGCAATTTTCCCCCAGTCTCTGGAGGGGACTTTTCTGCAAGAGCAATTTCATCCAAAGTTCCACCTCCAATCTAAAACAACCTCCCCCGCATCTTTACCACCACAGCTTTATATTTTGCACCCTGGTATCTCTCATCCATTCTCGAACACCCGCTGTAGAGATCAGCCCTCATCAATGCTTGTGTTCCCTTCTTATTTGCAGGACAGCCCCTGTGGTGACGATTAGGGAGGAGTCATGCCGTGAACCGGAAAGCATGCTCTGTGGGAATCAAAAGGCTATTCCCACTCTGCTCAATCTTTCTAGCATGACGAGAAAAGAGGCCCAAAGGAGATCAGATCAAGAACTGCACAGAAGGCAAAATTTAGCAGATACAGCATAAAATGGGGCAATCGCATGTTAAAGGGAAAGTGTTGTTTTCTATTGGTCTATACTTTTTTAATGTGCTGGATGTGTGCATAGTTGGAATTAGCCTTGCTATGTAGTTCATTCAATTTAAAACATTCTGAATACGATAGAGTCTTATTTAAATGATAAAGAGGAACAATCCATTGGATTTAGTGTTGGAAAAAGAAAAAAAACAAGACATGGCTCTCATTGGATTTTTACAGCGCTTAAAACTTCAAAAGGAAATAAGAACGTGCCCCATGGAGGGAGTGTGGGGGATGGAGGAAAATAAGATTGTTTATGAGTGTGTGGTGGTTATGGTGGTATAAGGTTGGGGCGGATGCTAGCGGCAAATAAGGGTTAACAAAACAGCCTCTTGGAAGCATAATGTTGCTAAATCCACCCCCTAATCCTCTCTGCATTTCCAACCACTCTCCTTAAAAATAAAAAAAGAAGAAAAAAAAAAACCATGGTGATAAGAGGCGAGGGTAAAGAGTGTCTTTTGCTAACCTTTTGTCTTGAGTGAGGAAAAAGCTGCTATTTTCCAACCTTCAGCTGTTGCAAGTTGGCAAGGAGACAGGATGAACACAGCTTGATGGATCAAAAGAAAAAAAGCAGTACTGTATGTAATTATGAATTTTTCATATAGTGGATCAGGTAGAACAAATATGTGGCCAAGGGGTGTTTTGAGTTACCTACAGATTCTAAAAGTGTGGATTTTAAGATTTCTCATGGTGTCACTCACACACACAGTTATCAAATATATTTGAAGAGGTTATGGCCATTTTAAGGTTGTCACTCTCTCAGGCCACATTTACACAACGTTTTCAAATGAAAATGCAAAAGTGTTCCTGCATTTTGGAGTTTTGGTGCCTGAAAATCAAACATTTTGGAAACGGGTTCTAGAGTAGAAGATTTTGAAAGTGATTCTCTCTCTGTCTCTGTAAACAGTGAACCAGCGCTTTCTGTGCCAAGGGCATGTGACACAGAAAATGTGTGCCTCACAAAGTGTGAATTTACTTTACCATTACTTGGATCAGCCAATATGTAATTTGTGCCTGCACCAGATTCTAACGATATTCACAGTGCTACACTACTTAGAACTATGAATGTTTCCCAAACCCTGGGTCGGGCTTAATTTCTATTTCTTTTTAACATGGGTTCTGGTTGGGCTCGACACTACACGGTAAATGAACAATCAGGTGATGTGTTTCGATTAGCACGGGAAAGACACACAAATGGATGCTGAGGACGCGAATGGATGGCTATCTTCTGGCAAAATTTAAATTAACACACGAACTATGTTAAAATGCATAAACAACTTGTTTTTGACTCGTTCTGGAGCTGTCTGCAGTCACATATGCACATGTAGAGAGCAGTAATCTGAGTTGAGTGTGTTACAACAAGGTTAGCACATGCTTTACAGCAGAATTGTCATATTTATAGTTGTATGCAGAGGCGTTTTTGCAATAGGGGCCAGTGGGGCACAGCTTCTCTCCTGTTTCCTCTCGATGAGCTGGCCCTCACACAGTGCTCTGAATCAACGCACTGCTGCGTGTGCATGCGCATGCTCAGTGCACCCTTGAGCTTGGCCAGTGGGGCCTGACAGCAAGGGCCTCAGACACCCTTCTATTAGTTGATATGGGGGGGTGAGGCGGGCACTAGGCATTGCTAGCTCATTCCATCCGTGACTTCTACATTGTGTTGGTATCTTCACGTTGTTGATTATTGATTATTTGGTCTTGGGAGAGCTTTAGCACTGTTCGTTGGTGGTGGTGTTGTTATAGTAAAAGGCTATTAGGTCAGATTGTTATGTAATTCCTGATGACATTATAGAGCTGGGATTTTGTCAACAAATCTCCTCTATTATTATTATTATTATTATTATTATTATTATTATTATTATTATTATTATTATTATTATTATTATATAGAGTGATACTATGTTTGGATTGCACAAGATTTTCTTGCTTCAATATAGTGAGCCCCACCAGAATTTCCATACCAAAAACGCCACTGGTTGTGTGCATATCGAGTGGTTAGTAAAGAAAGCTGAGTTATTAAAAACACCTTGGATCATTCTACACGTGCGCGCAGGGATTTTAATAGTGTGGGGCTGCCACGGGTTTGGGCCCAGGACCTTCCAGCTGTCTCGTGTAAACAGATTGTTTTTGAAAATGTTGCTGTGTAAATGTGGAAACAAAAATGGAAAAAAGAAGCAAAACCAAACATTGTGTCAACAAGGCCTAAAGTACAGGGAAAAAACGGTCATTAAAGATCCTGTAGTTTTCGTCACCTCAGAGCAGGAGGCTGAGGGGGCAGAAACAAAGGATGTGCATTCGCGTTACTTTGCATTAACCCAACCTCCCAGCAATGGTTGTGGAATAGCTGTTTTAACCATTTTAACGCAATGAGGTTAACCAGTTCAAGTCCCTCACTCTAAAGCTAAATCATGCTAATGCGTCAGGTCGACGCCGTAGCTAAGCGTAGCTCTCTGCGTTGACTCAAACCCCGTAACCTTACGTGCACCTCCCAAAAATGATGCGGACCCCAAGGACTGAGATTGGCCAACTCAAAATCCCATCTCCGGCCATGTTTCAACTTCATTTAATTTAATTTGAGGTAGATTTGATGATATGTTTTGGTTCCTTGTTCTGCTGCAGAACCCAAGAGTGCTTTAGCTTTAAGGCACAAACTGATGGCTGTATATTCACCTTCAGGATTTTGTGGTAGATCGCACAATTGATTGTTTTATCAATTACAGCAAGTTGCCCAGGTCCTCGAGCAGTGAAGCAGCCCCAGATAATAACTCGACCACCACCATGCTTGATTGTTGGTATGCACAACTTCCAAAAATTTCAATTTTTGACATGTCAGTGAATAGAATATTTCTCTAAGTATTGGGGATCATAAAGAAGTTTCTTGGTTAATGTCAGACAAGCCTTTGTGTTATTTTTTGTCAGCAGTGGTTTTCACCTTGGAACTCTACCATGGATGCCATTTTTGCACAGTGTCTTTTTTATGGTTGAGTCATATCACTGACAAACTGAGGCCAGTGAGGCATACAGTTCTTTGTAACTGTGCTCACATTTCAGAAGACCCAGTTAACTTATATTTTACAACGGGGCAATCACATCAGATGGATTTCCCCCCCAAATAAATAAAATCATCAATTAGAAATTCATTTCATATTGACTTGTGTAGGCTTTTGGGCAAATACTTTTTCACTGCACTGTATATTACCTTGATTGGGCTCAGTTTACATTCACAGTCACAGGAAAAACCCTGTAAGTTACAGAGCAGTTTTATTTTTTTATACACTGTAACTCAGATTATACACTGGATATGATTTACAGGAGTGAAAAACCAAAAACGAGAACAGGGTGAAGGTAAAGCTTATCAGTGGTTCCCTCACTGGGATATTCTTAACATTACTTGGGCTTGAGAGATATTATTTACGCACTTACAAACACATGCTTTTTACACTTAGCATCTCATGTGGTTTTGAAACACTGTATTTCATACACTGCTGCATGTCACATAGGTTACTAACACAGGTTAGAGGGGCGGGGAGCCCAGCAAACAAGGAGGGGCGAAGAAGACAAAGCCAAAGGGAAGCCAGGAGCACACTCTCTTTTGCTTCAGGAACCCATCGTAAAAGAACACAACTGGGCCAGCGCTGCATAGTCTCATACTCACTTGTAAAACGTGTTTGTAATAACTGCTTCAACTATAGTCCTCAAGTTCAGTTTCATTATAAGTGTAAATCCTCCTATAGCATTAAAGAACCGGGCGGGTTTTCAGCTTCGGGCGGCAGTGTAGATCCTTTGTGACCGGAACCGCATGTAAGGGAAAACCCAACAGGCTGCAGTTTCCTCCAGCGCTTTAGCCTGTCAGCCAGCTCTCTGTCAGAGGTGTGAATTCAATTGAAACCTTCAGAAATCAGGGAAAATATTCAAAGTAGAATTCCCTTTCCTCATCCAATTTAGACTTCATTTGCATTTTCACATGGCCTAAATTAAGCAGTATTTCTGGGCAAACAAATCACAGAGTGGTTACATGGAGTGGAAAGCATCCACTTGGATGAGGATAGTGAGGATGAGGAAAACCGAGAATGGAAAAGCAAAAATTAAAACCAGGTGGAGTGACAGAAAGAGAGGCAGACATGGGATGCTACAAGAATCAGCATTTGTGCACATTTTATTTTGTAGAAGATTAAAAAGACAGGTCGTATTAAACAACAATGATGTTTATACTGTGCAATTTCCAGTTCACCATCCCTTCTTGCCTGGCTTCCTTCCCCTCTCCTTCTTAGTGCCTATTATATGCCTGTCAGAATTATCAACAAACTTCAATCTTATATCAGACTATCCCGGCTCTTCCTTCAGACTTATTCAATAAAATAACAGTCAGGTAGATAAATTTAAGATAAATGATACATCAAAAAGAGGAGGAGGGCTGAAAATAAGGAAAAAAGCAGCAAGTTGAAGAATGAAGCACAATGAAAATGTGGAAGATTTTACAAATATTCTCCCAAGAGGCTAAATCCTCCTTTGGAATTCAGACTGACTTAGGACATTTATATAGTTCATTACAATCCCCCACCTTAGTGAAGAAGGAAGCAAAACTAGTTTTTGTATTATTGCTTGCTCTCTTGCCCAATGATGTTGTCAGCTCAGTGGGTTTGGGAGCCCGCTTGACAGACAGGTTTCAGTATTTATGCATTTATATTGAATGAGCTGCTTGTGGTTTTGCATACATTTTCAATACTTTACCAGTGCTAAAATCGTAAAATAGACAAAGTTTTGCTTCAAAATATGAGTTGCTACCTACTCATCATCTCAATGGGCTGGCATATGAATGCAAGAAAAGTGTTTCGAAGTCATTTCATAATAAGAATGGGAAAAATCAGCCAAATCATATTGCTGACTCACAAATTGTTCATCCTATGAACAGAGACTTTATATAGTGAAAGCTGCTTACAGAGGCTCTCTCCCCTATCTTCCCCCCCTCCTCCCCCCCTCCCACAGAGACACCTTTCTACATCAAAGAGAGAGAGATGTAAATAGACTTTTCAGGAGACAAAACCCCCGTAAGGCTTGTGGACCGGACTCTGTCTCTCCTTCCACCTTAAAGCACTGTGCTGATCAGCTGTCTCCAGTCTTCACAGACATTTTTAACACCTCACTGGAGACATGCACCGTACCAGCCTGTTTTAAGGCCTCCACCATCGTTCCTGTCCCTAAAAAGCTGAGGATCACAGGACTTAATGACTACAGACCCGTCGCTCTGACATCTGTGGTCATGAAGTCCTTTGAACGCCTCATGCTCTCCCACATCAAGGACATCACCGACCCCCACCTGGACCCCTTGCAGTTTGCCTATAGATCCAACAGGTCTGTAGATGATGCTGTAAACCTGGCTCTCCACTTCATCCTCCAGCACCTGGACTCCCCAGGCTCCTACGCCAGGATCCTGTTTGTGGACTTCAGCTTTCAACACTATAATCCCAGCTCTCCTTCAGGACAAGCTTTCCCAGCTGAACGTGCCAGACTCCACCTGCAAGTGGATCACAGACTTCCTGTCTGACAGGAAGCAGCACGTGAAAAACCATCTCTGCTCCCCGGACCATCAGCACTGGATCTCCTCAGGGCTGTGTTCTTTCTCCTCGGCTCTTCTCCCTGTACACCAACAGCTGCACCTCCTCTCACCAGTCAGTCAAACTCCTGAAGTTTGCAGACGACACGACCATCATCGGTTTCATCTCTGATGGAGACGAGTCTGACTACAGGTGGGAGACAGACCGGCTGGTGTCCTGGTGCAGCCAGAACAATCTGGAGCTCAACGCTTTAAAGACAGTGGAGATGATAGCAGACTTTAGGAAGAACCCAGCCCCCCTCACTCCCCTCACCCTGGGAGACTCTACAGTGAGCTCTGTGGAGTACTTCTGCTTCCTGGGGACCATCATCACTCAGGACCTCAAGTGGGAGCTGAACATCAGCTCCCTTATCAAAAAAGCTCAGCAGAAGATGTACTTCCTGCGGCAGCTGAAAAAGTTCAGTCTGCCAACAAAGATAATGGTGAACTTCTACAGCTCCATCATCCAGTCCGTCCTCTGCTCCTCCATCACCATCTGGTACGCTGCAGCTACGGCCAAGGACAAGGTCAGACTGGAGCGTATCATCCACTCAGCAGAGAAGGTCATTGGCTGCAATCTGCCCTCCCTCCAGGACCTGTACGCCTCCAGGATTTTGAGGCGTGCAGGAAAGATTGTGGCCGACCCCTCCCACCCCGGTCATAAACTGTTTCAATCTCTCCCTTCTGGAATATATATATATATATATATATATATATATATATATATATATATATATATATATTTATATTTATATTTATATTTATCCTATTTATCCTTTATTCTCTATCTATCCTTTATTTATCCCTCATCCTTTATATTTATCATTATTATTATTATTGTTGCTGGGTTGTTCTTTGTTTTTTTTTATTTTTTTTGTTGTTTGTTTTGTGCACCGACTACCAAGACAAATTCCTTGTACTGTCCTTAAAACTGTACATGGCCATTAAAAACATTTCTGATTCTGATTCTGAGAACAGCAGGAGATACTGCAGCAGCAGTCTTCTTATCCCGGTCTCAATGCTGTTTCCGTCTTCAGGGCAATCACTTCAGAGGTTCCTGAATAAAACTTAATTCTATGTAGGTCATTACAAATGATAGAAAGGTCTTGCCCACCAACTCACCTCACTGAGGTGATCCTTGGAGTTTCTCCTGTGCAGTCGGCCAATACCCTGCAATGCTTCTTCCTTGCTGAGTTTGACTGGGCATAGGGCCAAGGGTTTGATCTACAGGACACAGAAGATAAGAAGCCTCATTCAAATACTGCGTATCGTTTATTGTTTATTTTTGTTTATTTGAGCAGTATAAATTCTGCTCAAAAGGAGTGGGCTGAAGCAAAGAGCAATACAACATTTGCAATTCACAAGAGCAGAATGCAAAAGGAATAAAAACAAAACAAGGAAAAACAACTACGGATTGTTGTCATTACCATATTCGTTGGTATGCTTTTTTTCTTCTTTTAATGTATGTCTGCCCTATAGTGTGCGGTGCGTTAAAAAGCCAGGGTGTAGAATGGGCCAGTTGAAGTGGGCAGTGGTCAGTAGTCAACAAGCCCCCACCCAGCTGCCCTGACTAGTCGACTTTGTGGATTATGTTCTTACGCTGTGTAGTGCATTAGAAGACGAGGTTTTATGAACCTGTGGATCGGGGGACCCCTCTCAACAGGTCCATGACTCACCAACCCTATTTCTCTTTACTGTATTTTTGAGCAACAGGAATGACAACAGTTCCACGCAACAACAGCAACAACCATCCATCCATCCATTTTCATACCCGCTTATTCCCGTTTAACAGGGTCGCGGGGGTCTGCCGGTGCCAATCTCCGGCTCTCATAGGGCGCTGGGCGGGGGTACACCCTGGACAGGGCGCCAGTCCATCACAGGGCAACACAGACACAGACAACCATTCACTCTCTCATTCACTCCTATGGGCAATTTATAGACTCCAATCAACCTTACAGTCATGTTTTTGGATGGTGGGAGGAAGCCGGAGTACACGGAGGAAATCCACGCAGCATGGGGAGAACATGCAAACTCCACACAGAAAGGACCCAAGTCCACCCCAGGGCATGAACCCAGGACCTTCTTGCTGTGAGGCGGACGTGCTAACCACTAATCCACCGTACGCCCTACAACAGCAACAACCCTCTTCCTTAATTAATAAATTGTAATGAATAAATTGTAATTTGACCCTACTGCTCCCTCTAGTGGCAACTCATTTTTTCATCCTTATTCTTTTCAAATATCTTTTGTTTGTAGTTATATTTGAACAGGTTGATGTTTGGACATTGTTTCAATTCTATCTCCAAATTATTCCACAATTGTACTCTATTAATTTTTATGGCTAAAACCTTTCAAGCTTGTGCTATGTTTCTGTGTCGTAAAATGAAATTCTTCACATAATTCATAACCACCAGTACGTTCATGGAACCTTCTTTGTAATTGGCTTGGTAACAGTTTGTGCCTTGCTCTGTATCGTCTGTACCGTTTGGAAATTAAAAAATGTCACAGAACTTCATGAATTTTGATTTTAAAAATAATGACTGTGTGGTCCAAGAACCCAACTTTATGAATTAATCGGACAGCTCTTTTTTTGCAGCAATACTATTGGTTTTAATGTAAGTTGTATAAGTACAACCCCATACCACAGTATCCAAGTAATTCTATCATCTATAATTACTCCAAGGAATTTGATTTCTATAACACCCTCAATCTGAATTGCTTCCTGAGCATTGGAATTACAATTGCCAAACATCATCATTTTACTTTTACTCAAATTTAAAGATACAGTAGTTTATTTTGTTTGAACCACTTATTGACACTTTTGAGTTCCAAGTTAACAATTTGTCACAGTTATTGTAAGTTGTCTCCTGATGCAAAAATTTTTGTATCATCTGCAAACAAATGTCGTTTATATACATATTAAACAATTTTGGTCCCAGAATGGAACCTTGAGGTAAACCACACATGATTTCTAGACAACTCAAATAGTAATCGCCTATTTTCACACATTGTTTCCTATTTTTTAAGTAACCTATTGTAGTGCTACCCCCTAATCCCATGCTGTATTAATTATTGTATTAATTATTGTATCATAATTTATTCTGTCAAGTGCTTTACTCAGGTCAATAATTAATCTTATTGAAATTAAATGAATTGAAAATGTTCTCAAAAATCTTTGAAATAATAATAATAATAATAATAATTATACATTTTATTTAAAGCGCTTTTCAAGACACTCAAAGACACTTTACAGCATAAAAAACAACAAAAACAACTTTCAGGAAATTGGCCAGTTTGCAATCATAGGTTACAAATATACAGTATATTAACAGTTTAGAGATACTTTCAAAAAAACGTTTTAAGGTCTTCATATCTTCATAGTATTCTGTGAAATTTTTATTTTTACACCCTCTAACATTGTCCATTATTTCTTTTTCCTCAACAGGATTGAGAAACAGTGTTTTAGGATTTGGTTTATTAGCTCACAGTTACAGATCTCAGCGTTTGCAATTTTTGCAGCAAAGTTTGGGCAAACAGAATTTATTAAATGTATTGACTACCTCATTCATATTATTTATAGCTTTATCCTGATCTTTGAAATATTGTGGATAATTGATCATTCTTGGATTATTTCTAATTAAGCAATATAAGATATTCCATAAACCATTAATGTTGTTCTTATTACTATCTAACAATGTATTATAATAATCCTGTTTACATTTTCTAATGATTGCTATCTCTAATTAAAGCTGCAGATTGCACAATCCTCTCTCCGCTCCGTTTTGAAACTGAAATCAAAACTCAACCTCCCTTACCGGTGTCTTTTGTGAACGCTCTTAACAACTTTTTCTCAATGTAGACTAGTGACAAATGTATGGACTTCATCTTGTGTTATTGAAGATTTTTCTTGTGTTTTAGACTCTAACATGAATACATGTATCATTGTAGTTACTGCCCTGAGCAGCAGCTGCTGCCGTCGGCTCGTCCCCGCCAGAGATCCCAGCTGCCTGCCGCTCTGAGCAGAATGATAACCATCACTTAGCATCCAGACTATCTACCTATAAAAGCAAGGATGGTCTGTGTGTGTGTGTGCGCCAGCCATCTCCTCCGTGTGTTATCTTTCACACATATATATATGGCGACTGTGGCTCAGGTGGTAGTGGGTCGTCTTCTGATCGAGAGGTTGGGGGTTCGATCCCAGTACCTGACTATGTGTTGAAGTGTCCTTGGGCAAGACACTGAACTAAGTTGCTCCCGGTGGTCTCTAGCACCTTGCATGGCAGTCCTGTCCCACTGGTGTGTGAATGTGAGAGTGATTGGGTGAATGAGCTTTGAGACTGCTTCAGTGTGGTGATAAGGCGCTATATAAAATCAAGTCCATTTACCAAGTCCATATATATAAAGTAGTAAAATAAAACTAAAAATTAAACAATATTTATACAAAAAGTGCACAAAATGACAACAGAAATGCATAAAAATATACAAAAAGGCTCCAAAACACACAAAATTACTCCAAAATACACACATTACAGAAAAATACACCAAACAACAAAAATATGAAAAATATTTATACAAAAAGTACACAAAATGACAACAGAAATGCATTAAAATATGCAAAAAGGCTTCAAAAACACACAAAATTAGTCCAAAAAACATACATTACAGAAAAATACATCTAACAAAAAAAATATAAAAATGAGTAAGAAAAACAATATTTATACAAAAAATGCAACAGAAAGATACAAAAATACGCACTTACACCCCTTATGCTCCCACATGAATGCATACTTCTGACGGGCACTGTACTAGTAAAAATAATTCACCTTGAATAAGCTTCTCTTGGTTTACACGCAATTCATCCCGTCTGTTATCACTCTCTCTCTGACACCAGTGTGTGTGGTGCGGACCCTGCACAGTCACAGAGGTCCGCAAGGAAGCAAAACAAAAGTGATCCATTCCTCCTCAGTGTTTGTGGCTTTAAACTGTTGCTTCTCAACCTCGGTCTACCTTTTTCCGCTTGATTTGTTGTGTAACTGTTCAGTCTAACGCTGTGATGGAGACTTCTGCTTGAACGTCCGTCATTCTACTTTTACTACTGAGGGTACCTGAACGCGTCTGACTTCAGTCAAGCAGCCAAAGGAAACACCAAAAACCACTCATGGAGCACACGTGTTTGTAGAAAGATCTCTGATTGGCTGACAGCCAGATTCTAGGAGAGTCACACTCCTGGATTTATAAATGTCATTTTACAGGGCCAGGAGAAGGAGAATAGTTTCACTGTCCACTCAGAACACTTTGATTACAATGTGCTCAAAGATGATTATGGATTTTTGACCAAATGATGCCAAAAAAAGCTACATATTGAAGCATTAACCAAATCACTAACTCCATTTGAGGGAAAAATAACTGATTAATAATGGCTGCTTTTAAAATGCCTGAATGGCATGAACGTAATTATACAACTGCAGATTACCACCAATCTATTATACTTTAATAGAATATCAAAAGAAAATAATTAAATACATCACTATAAAAACACCCTCTCTGGGTTAGTGGTGTCAAATTTGATATTGAATAACTAAGTAAAGTTACAAAAAGTTAGTTGATATCAAACAGATTCTAGCCTTTTTTTCTCTCTCTTTTTTTTTTTTTAATTTTTAATACCTTTTCTGCACATGCTGTCAAAGGTCAACACTACAAGAAGTGAAATCTTTTTTAGACAGCAATGCATGTTTTGTTATTGCAATTAAATAAATGCATTTATTTTATCGCATAATTGTGACCCTCACCAGCCCTCCCTAAGGAAGGGTAAGAAACACTTTATTAAAGGGAGAATATAAAAAGAGAGGGCAGTGTTACACCTAGGTGAGGGGGAAGGGAACAGGGAAGGGGGAGTCAGGATAGGAAAATTAGCGAGGCAGGAGTACAGTCCATCGCAGGGCAACATACACAAACAGACAGACAGACAGGCAATCTAGATACTCCAATCAACCTAACGGTCATGATTTTGGATTGCGGAATAAAGGCGTAATACCCGGAGAAAACACACGGAGGCACAGAGAAAACTTGCGAATTCCACACAGGGAAGGACCACAGGCTTGAAACCAGGACCTTCTTACTGTGAGGCGGATGTGCTAACCACTACATCGCACTGTGCGCCCAAGACTTTTTTCATGAAAAAATTTAACTGAAGAAAAACTATTTACTTACAATGAGCCATTTGAACAAACTATTTGCTGTCAGTGTCTTCTGCTACTCATATCAGACACCCATTTTTTTAATATACAGTATACTGTATATATATTATATATATGTGTGAGCGTGTGTGTGTGCTTGTGCGAGTGTTTGTGTGTAGCGCTATGGTGAATATAGTGATGTGTTACACTGTATTTGTGGCATTAACCCTCGGGGCACCTTTGAAAAAAAGTTACACTTTTTGAGCTTAGGTACCAAAACGGTACCCTTTATAAAAGTGTCTTTACAATGTCAAATATAAATATTTGTTCCCACTTTTTTCTCATCAGATCTTTACAGCAACTGACCTAACCATAGATATAACGTTTTTGTTTTAAACGTTTTTATGCCCTTTCTGTCATAAAAACACAATTGTTTTCAAAGAGAAAAACACAAAATATGCATTTAAAAAATGCATTTAAAAAAAAAGGTGCAAAGAGGAACATTTGATATGAAGTTATTACAGACTTCAGTAAGTCAATAATTGATAAGAGCACTGATTTTGAATATACTCATGGACCCGGGCTGTTTGTTGCTGCTTTCCTGTCTCTTCATGCATGTGTGGGTGTATCCTGGTGCTTCTCTGATGCCCTTTCCTCTTTCTCTCTGTCCCCCTCCTCCTCTTTTGCTCTTGTACCTGCTCTTTTGGTGGGGGGCTCTCGTCGGTCCGATTCCCAAGTGCGGAGGCTGTTGCCGTAGCCTGGGAGGCAGGCAGAGCTGTGGGCCTGTCGAGCGGTTAGGGCCTGTGGTGGTCGGGTCCGTGGCTCGGGGCCGAGGTGGCTCTTGCGATAGCTGCTGCTTGGAGATCCTGCATCCTGGGTCGTTTGGGTGGTTGCTGTGGGTGGCTCTGACAAGTTGTCTGGGGAAGGATCATGCTATAGTGGTGCCCGGTAGGGGGTGTTTAGGTGCACTTGCTTGTCGGCCTGTGGCCGGCGAGGTGGCCTGACTTGGGCGATTGGTAGCGCCTTTGCTCCTCGGGGGGGCCGCATCTCTGTGGATGGTGTAGTATCGTGGGGCCGTGCGGGCCTGTGTTGGTCCTTGAGCAGGCACTGGTGTCTTTGATAAGGGGTTGATCTTCATTGTGGCGGGGCGGGCTGTTCCAGGCTGGCCTACAGCGGTGTTCGGCCCCTGGAGCGCTGAGGGGTGTGGCTGGCGCCGTTGCGCTTGGTGCAATGTAAGCCCTGTATGGTTAGAGGTGTGCCGCAGGGGTGGGTTTCGGGCTGTACTGTTTTGCGTGTCCCTTCTGCACCATCTATGCTCTCTGGTAGCCTGCCGTATGGATGGGTCGGGCTCACAACAGACAGGCCTCTTACATGGACACTCTCCCAGCCACTCTGGCTTGCACGTATACCAAACACTAATCCAACTCTTGGGGGGGATAAATTGTGTAAGTGAGGGCAGGTAGGGCTGTCACTTGTGCTGCCATGTAATGACACTGAGGTGGCACTCCCCCCTCAAATTGCCCTGTCATTCCCTCCAATTTTGAACACACCCCAACACCATTCCCAGACGGGACAACCGCTGCCTTCTTTCCTCCGGAGCTAATGCACCACATACACCTATATCCACAAGGATTGGGTGGGGAGCTTCGCAAGGTATCTTGTGGGATGTGGGGGTACTTCAGCTGGACTAGGGTTTGGTATTGGTTGGGTTTTATCTGATACCGGTGCCTACTCTGTATTTTTTAAACCGTTCCGGTGCTTAAAAAAATGAAACTGCATAAACTTTTTTCAGGGTCAAATTGAACACAATATTACCTTAAATAATATATATACAAGTAACATATGGAAATTATATAAACAAAAAACATTTAAATAATATAAAATAAAACAATATTGTATTAAACTATATAATGCTGGAGATGAATAGTGTTATCATGATTTTATTAATCATTAACTCATTCAGTGACAGCCATTTTCAGATTTTCTACCCCCCTTAGTGCCAGCCGTTTTTGAGCATTTTGACTGATTTTAAAGACCAGATTCTAAAAGATTGAAGCCTCTACTTTCATCAAAAAAAATAACATTTTTCAACAAAATTTGTTTCTGGCTCGTTTTGTTCTTTTGTAATCAGCCATTGAATAGACCAAGTTTTACACAAATCTTCAGTTTCAGAGCAAAAAGTTGAGAAAAAATGCTGACACACATCGATGACCCGTTTGGCCCGGTTAGTCACCATCGCAACATTATCAATAATCCATTCAGGTCCACACATGTTTTGTGTTAGTATGTGGAGCTGTGAGCTGCAGGATACGTCACAATATTACTCTGTAGCGCCATAATCTCACGTAAATGACGAGTTATCTTGTCAATGGCACTGAGCGCTTGGATTTGAAATGATGAGTAATCTCGTCAATGGCACTGAGTGAGGTTGCAGTAAACCCCTGAGCTAGCCAATCCTGTGTAAATGCAAAACTGTGCCTTTAAAATCTGGTGTTAAAGCTTAGGTTCAACATTTTTTCTACAAACACGACTTATTATGAGCTTAACATTAAGCAGAAAGTCAGCTGACACTGATTTGAAGTATAGACATACCTTATATGTTGTTGTCACACGTTGAATGCAACTGTGTTTACTAGCTTGCCATCATCTGGCATTAAATTCATTCATTAATTCAGACCGGGTTGTTAAATTACTAGACTGACCCCAGGAGGAAAGGCTGCTGTCATCATCTGTGATGATGTCCGCCACACTAGCAGTGTTGGCAGCGGGACTCACTTCAATTTGTCTGGAGAGGTCGACACTGGCTGCTGTTGCTAACGTGTTTGGCTCTGGGTTATCAAAAACAGTGCATTGTTCAGCTTTTAAGTAAATTTCATGTGGTCTTTTATCCTCACACTATCAGTTATGAGCAACTGGTGTGCTGAATCTGATGAGTAGAGGCAATGACATCACGATCAACAACCGGGGGTGGCGGGGCACCAAAATGAGGCACCAAAACATTCGTTCTTATTCGGTCTGGTTACTATCGTTTATGTTGGACATGGTGCTATATTGGTACCGCGTTTCGGTACCCAACCCTAATCTGGACTAGAAAGCTCGCTAGAGCTTAATCATTATGGCAACTAATGCTGAACAGCTAACCTGGCCGCGACCAGATTTTACTCTGGCTTGGATGTTTGCGAGTCCTAAAGCCCCGCCTCCTGACCAATCAGATCTCTTGGAAAACGACCTGCCTATTGATAGATGATCCTGTTTGGTGCAGATCTGACAGCTGCGTTTAGGAAATAAAATGAATAATGGACAAATGCAATCCTTTCATTTACCGATGACATTCTTTAGGAAATTTATAGGTTTATATCTAATGGACTGATTTACAGTCAGCTGATGAAGCCTGTGTTTCGATCATATGCGCGGAAGGTGTAATCATTCATTAATTAATTCATTTATATGCTGACCGCCTCAGCAGGGACATACTACAGTTAAATAATGTGCTCTCATCTCTCATCCCAGTGTGTGTGATAAATAGGTGTAGTTGAATAGAAACACGTGTGTGCTGTAATAAAGTTTAACTGCAGAGCGCTGTCCGTTCATCCAATGGATAAATATAATAAATAATCTTGTAGTTTTATGCATTCACAGTGTCAGCAGCTTCCTGCCTGAGTAATCTCATACCTGCATTTCCTGTAACAACAATGTTGTCTTTGGTCTGAATTATGGATTTTATTTAATTATCATTTCAAACTTCAGCAACCTGGTTGGTACCAAGTTATGAAGTTGATCAGATCTGAGCGAGTATAAAAGCTCCACCTCCTGCTGTGCGCTGCACTAAATCACTGTTGCTCTTCACTGTCATCATAGATTTATATTCATTATATTTGTTTAAGATCATAAGCTGTTCCTCCATTCATTGTAAAGACGCTTAGTCTGCCAGTTCTCTCCATTGATTGGTCAGATGCTTCAATCTCCACCCCTTTCATGTGCACACATGTGGCGAGGCTGTAATCAATTAACGTGTTGTGATCATAGGTGATCGACGGTCGTAGGGCAGCTCCTGTCTGACAGGGAATGTTTGGTTAGCCAACTAGATTCGTAACCAAGGCCCTAATTGTATTTAGTAAGTGGTTGACAAGTGGCTATTTTAGATTTCCTGTACACTTTTCTTAAAATATAAGGGATACTGGAGTTTGGTTGGGCTGGTGGGACTGCTTATAGCGGGCGCCAGGAAAATTCCCATATTTTAAAATCCAAAACTTGACAGGTATGCGCAATAACTTCTTTTTTAAAAGAAACAAAAAACAAAAACAATATTGTATGTTTTTTATGTTGAGAAAAGACGCAAAAAAGTCAGGTAGAACCTACTGTTATGTGTATTTTTATTGAAAATGAATTGAAAATGAGAGCAGAAAATGTTAAAATCCTGTTAATTAAACTGAAGTGTTGGTTGTACTTTATTCAAATAAAATGTCAATACATTTACCATAAAATGTTGGTATAGGTCCATAATTAATTCATAGATGATTCCCTCGAAAGAAACAACAGGAATCTAATACAGTAAACCTCATCTGCACTGTCCAGTATTCAGATATTTATTTCATAGTCACACTGGTTTAATTATTATTTTGGCTAAAAAGTAACTGAATTAATTTCAAGTCACTGGATTGTTTTGAATCGAATCGTTCAACATTAACCAATATCATCCTTGAATTGAATCGACAACAAGGAATCATGATTCAAATCGAATCACTGTAAATCAAATCGAGTTGTTACACCCCTAAAAGGGTTCCTGCTCTCTGTCTCATTCCTTTTAGTCATTGGCCACATTAACATGGGAGCTTTAGTTCCTCTTTAATTCGGAATAAAAATTAAATCCTCTTTAAACTGACCATGTGAACACTTTATTCCTAACGCAAATTTAATTCTAAATTAAACTTAAATCCAAATTAGGTGGCTGGTTTATTCTAATTTTAATTCTAAATTAAACTAGAACTGCAAGCAGTTTTGAAAGGGGGCCAAGCCTTCCCGCGCGAATCGGCCCCCGGGTTTCGCGGAGCCCTTGGAAGTACGTCACGAAGGATGACGGGCTCGTGGCGAGCGTCAGGACACAGGCCAACGTGCCATTTGCTGTGAACAAGTGGATGTGAAGTTTTGGAAGATGTGATTTAAAGTGTGAAAGTTACAGACTAAAATGTGTTTTCACCCATTATAGCGCCACCTAGTGGGTTATTTTTGCTATGGGTGATCTGTGTGCTCTTCTATAGTTACCCTGTAAATTTCACATCCCTCAACAAATCACTTCAGCTGAAATAAAGGTTTGTTTATTTATATGTTATGTAGTAATAAGCCACGTCCACTTTGACCAATCGCGATTAACTTTGAGATACGATCCCAGGAGCAAACCAAGGTCAAACCCACCAAATTTGGTAAAAATCGGTTGTGCCATTTAGGAGATATAATTTTCTCATAATTGCAGTGCCCCCTAGAGGCCTAATTTTTTTAAATTTGGCTCATACCCCCACAGTCTCATGGCAACCAAGGATCTCTGAATTGGTGGTGTTAGCAATTATTTTGACCAAGATATGCAACAGTTTGTGTTTTTATAGCTTGCTAGAAAAATTTACTCAATATTTTGCGCATATTTTGCCCGAACAATTTTTTTTGCTGAACTGTGGAACAGGTCCAAATGAAGACTCTACATGCCAAGTTTCATGCCGATTGGACAAAACCCCAAGGAGTAATTTGAAAGAGTAGGTTTTGATATGTAGTGACTTACAAAGAGAAATGTGCTGTGGGAGTGGGCGTGGCCTATGTCAGAAAATGCGACTCTATGTAGGGAACATGTGCATATGAATTTTATGAAGATGTGATTTAAATTGTGAAAGTTAAGGCCTAAATGTTTTTGCAATTATAGCGCCACCTAGTGGTACAATTTTTGGTATGGGTGGTCTGTGTGGTCTTCTATATCTACCCAGTAAATTTCACAGCCCTCAACATAATAATTCAGCAGAAATAAATGTTTGTTTATTTATGTGTTATGATGTAATAAGCCACGCCCACTTTGACCAATTGTGAATAACTTTAAGATATCGCCTCAGGAGGGACCCAAGATCATACCCTCCAAATTTGGTAACAATTGGTCGAGCCAATTAAAAGATATAAATATTCATTATTTGTAGCGCCCCCTAGTGGTCTACATCATTCACATTTGGCACATACCCTCACAGTCACATGCCAACTAAGGATCTCAGATTTGGTGTTGTTCGCATTTATTTTGACTGAGATATGCACCAGTTTGCATTTTTATTGCTAGCTAGAAAACTTTACTCGTTAATAATTTGCGCATAATTTACCCGAACAAACTCATAGGTTTAACTGGAGATTATGTCCAACTGAAGACTCTATGTGCCAAGTTTCACGCTGATTGGACAAAACCCCAAGGAGGAGTTGGAAAAAGTAGGTTTTCCAGTTTTTGCGATTTAGCTTGGAGAAAAGTTTAGGCGGAAATGGGCGTGGCCTAGCCCAGGTGATTAAGTGCTATTCAAGGAATCTGTGTATATGAAGGTTTTAAATTTGCAACAAACGGTGTGGGAGTTATTAACCAAAACGCGTTGACCTTTGTTATAGCGCCACCTGCAGGCGAACATATGTGAATTTTTGCATCCAAGGTACACGGGGTGTTCTGGACCCAACCCCCAAGGGGCATCGCCCTACCTTGCATGGTTTAGCCTGCAGCACTACTTTTACCGGGGGAAACATAATAAATATAATAATAAAAATCCTTACGATTACAATAGGGTTCCTCGCACCGCTGGTCCTAGGAGCATACGCGGTTCCCTGGCCCCGCGGGCTTGGCCCCCTAATTATTCCTCTTTCTTGTAAACACCGCTTTAATTCAAAATAATTTAATTTGTAATTAGCTATTACAAATTAAAAACATCATGTAACCATGGCCATTGGGTCATTTGAGTTTTTCAGAGATGCTAGGGAGGTGAAAGTGACTTAATTCGATGGATGACAAAAAGATCATAGCTAACTAAAGGTTTGTGCTTCAAATTAATAATATTGGAATTGATCACTATTAGCCTTGGTATTGAACATCTCTGCAATCTGTCTTGGGAGGATGCTGCTCAATGTTCTTTAATTGTATTTAAAGGGGCCTCCAGCATCATCATTTCCACCCCAAGTTGAGCAGTGCTGACTTAGATTATCTCATTCATCTGATTCTAACCCTTGGTTAGGCACAAGCACCCTTATTCTGTATGACTTGTCACAACATCAGCAGAGGCAGCAGTGGTTCACATCAGTTCTTGCAAAGCTTGGCTGAAATCCCTTCTCCTTTCACTAAGCCTCTCTCCCCTGGCAGAGTCAATTAATCAGTGCGTTATCAACAGGGAGCTAGCTACATGCTGACGAGTGATGCTTTGTTTTCCTGCTTCTTTGATCCTCTCTCCTTCTTTACCTTGCATCGGTTTTTAAGGGGGGGTGTCAAATGGCAGCATGGTCTCCCACCATTTTCCTGTTTATATCAGAGAAAAGAGCTTCCCTCACATCGTCATGTCTCTCTTTAGCCTGCCATTATCTGTCGACATTGCAAAGGTAGGCTGTGCTTTAGTCTTGTCTCTGCGTCAGTTCTTATTACCCTGCATCTGAGACCTTGCTCCATTCTTTTTTGATCTTCTTAAGATCAACAGTACCATTAAATATTTCCCTTCTCAAGCTCCCTACGGACACTGCATGCAGGGAAGAGGGGGTAAAACAGAGGGCTGAAGATAATGCATATGTATCTCTCCTAGTTTGTTGTGAAGTGTTCCGCTCAAAGGACCACATTAACCTAACGACAGGCAGAAACCATTGCTCAACAAAGCATCAATGTGAATGTACGTGTCTGTTTGGGTTTGAATGAACCTGTAATGTAGCAGACTGAGTAACCCCAACACACAGACCTGGGCTTCAGCATCAGCTCAATCTATGAGCTCATTATCCTTCTTGCCCAGGAGGGCTTCTGACAAGTACAATTTAGGGGCACAGGCCAAATTGATTCATCAGCCTTCTTTTCTTTGGACTCAGAAGTAGCAGCTGCTCTGAGGGAATGGAAAAGAGCTATAAGATGGGGAGGTAGCAAGACAAGTGACTGGTAGTGAGATAAAGGATGCTTGCTCCAGTAGAGAGGTATATAGGTGTTCCTGGCTTTGTTACTTTACTTTTTCTTCTGATTTTATTTCCTCCTTACAGTTACAATACAACATAACAAATACTTCCCTTGAACAAAAATCCAATCAAAGCTAGCACTGTTCTCCCACAAACTCCCAAGTTGGAAATTAGTACAGGAGAAAGCAAGCAAATTTCAGAGAGCAAATCATTTTTTTTTTCTTTTGTTTGTTAATGTCCCTATGTATCTTATATGTATTTTAATCATACATTATTTACAAAGCTCATCCTTTAATAAATGATCACATAAAGGTTGATACATGTAAATACCCTGATAATGCTCTAGTACTACATTGTGATTTGGTTAACTACAACATGTTTTCATTACACAAAATTGAATTAAAGACCACTATTTAATTCAATTTGAAACATAATGTATTTGAAACATAATGAACAAGAGCAATTAGCTGCCTGTCCTTCACAAAGTACTGTAATGCTAAATATTACAAAACACAAGGGTAACTGAGGCCAGTGTTGCTAGGCCCAGAATCAAAAAAGCAGTCAACTTAAAAGGGAAGCTGCCTCCTCAGCTTGACTCCTAGTCAACAGGGACCAAGGAAATGCCTGTATATCCCGCAGGGCTCTCTCTGAAACAGATGAACTGGAGAAGAGAGCACTCTCTGTGGGTAATGGGTCTCACCAATCACCTCACCATATACGTCCGACAGAGATGTAAAAAACAAGGTGAGAACATAGTAAGTAAAAGGGGGAGGGGATGGGCACCTGCTAGCAAGTATGAACATATCCATCAGCACTTGGGTTCACTGACTACTGCAACTAAAAGACAGACACACACATGCACGCACAGACTTCACCTGCTACCCGGGAGCTTGGAAAAAGTGCCTGTCCTTGGCTGATAAGCTTAAGGTCTTTCCACAAATGCCACAGCCCCCACCTCTCCTATTGAAGGCACCCTCCATTGTTTTCACAAGTCTGGCCTAAAATCTTTGAAATGCACTGCAGATCTGTGTTTAAGAAAATGTCTTATTATGCACCAAATTCATATTGCTTTTTAAACATATTTTTACAGTTGAAGAGTCTGTGTTCTTTCTCGATTTCCTGCAAAGCATCACAGGGTTGATGACATCACATTTTCTTCCATAACCACGGTTACAAGGTGTTTTTTAATTAGGAATTAGTTATTCCGAATGAAAGTATTAGGAATTAAAGTGTTCCACTTTGGGTTTACGTGGAAATAGTAATTCCAAATTGAGGTTTACATGGAAAACTGGTTCAGTCGGCTTTATTCAATTCAGCTTTAGGTCTGGGGGGTAGGGAAGGGTTCTGATTGGACAGGGGGCAAATATGACGCATCTTGACTATCGGGAAGAAACACACAACACATCTTTTCTTTTCGCACAACATAATAAGAACTGTTTTCACTTTTATTAGGTTCCGATGTCCCAGAATGGGACAGAGGAACCTATTGTTTTCGCTTTTATTTCCTATTATTATTAGGTTCCGATGTCACAGAATGGGACAGAGGAACCTATTGTTTTCGCTTTTATTTCTTATTATTATACGAAAATCGCCACATGTAGTCTTCGCCCCAGAATGAGCAAAAAGTTACATTGTGACCCCACCCAAAACCAAACAGGAAGTCAGCCATCTTGGGTCAAAGGTCAAAAATGGCGTTTCGCCCTCGAAACGCATCTGCGCGAACTAGTCTGAGGGGATTCATCCGATTCGCTTAAAACTTGGCAACACCACATAGGACCCATTGAAGATGAAAAGTTATCGAAAGAATTTTTGTATCTGTCACGGTTTGGTCGTGGCACCAATGCTAATTTTCGTTAGCACGCAAAAAATTCCAAATCTCCATAACTCTGACACACAAACTTCGATCAGCTTCAAATTTCACACAAAGGACATGTGCCCAAGCTTGGTCATGACTGCTTTGAAACATTTCCCATCATGCCTTGTGTTTTTGACCGGTGTCATTTAAGGTCATGTACACGGTTAGCATTTACAGGACGCCGTTCTCGGAAAAAGCTTATAACTCTAGAACGCAAAGTTCAAACTGCTTCATATTTGATACAGATGATGACCGTACAGCCATAAACAAAACTCGAGAACCAATTTACCCATAATGCCTTGCGTTCTCAGAGGGCGCCGCTTCTGTGGTCGTCCTACACGAGCAGCTGTAGTGGACAGACGATATGTCGTGTTGACTTCAAAACACTGTAGGATGAACCTACACAGAGGGTAGCAAATTGCTATGGAAGAAAAAACAGGCTGTGATCAGTGGGAGGGGCCTATAATGACACGGGAGAATCCTTCGCCATCAGCACGCTATAATAGGAAAATGCTTATAACGCTTCAATGCAAAGTTCAAACTGCTTCATATTTGATACACACGATGATTGTCCATCAATAAACAACGCTCGATGACCAAATTACCCATCATGGCCAGTGGGAGGGGCCTATCATGACACACGAAAATCCCTCGCCATAACTACGCCGTTATACGAAAACGCTTATAACTCTAGAGTGCAAAGTTCAAACTGCTTCATATTTGATACACACGATCACTGTCCAGAGCTAAACAACAAACGATAACCAATTTACCCACAATGCCTTGCGTTCTCAGAGGGCGCCGCTTCTGTGGTCGTCCTACACGAGCAGCTGTAGCGGACAGTCGATATGTCGTGTTGACTTCAAAACACTGTAGGATGAACCTACACAGAAGGGAGCAAATTGCTATTGAAGAAACAACAGACCGTGGTCAGTGGGAGGGGCCTAAAATGTCACTGGAAAATTCTTCGCCATCAACACGCTGTAATAGGAAAACGCTTATAACGCTCCAATGCAAAGTTCAAACTGCTTCATATTTGATACACACGATGATTGTCCATCCATGAACAACGCTCGATGACCAAATTACCCATCATGGCCAGTGGGAGGGGCCTATAATCACACAGGAAAGTCCTTCGCCATAACTACGCCGTTATACGAAAACGCTTACAACTCCAGAATGCAAAGTTCAAAGTGCTTCATATTTGATACACATGATGACCGTACAGCCCCAAACAACAAACAATAACCAAAAACACCCACAATACCTTGCGCTCTCAGAGGGCGCCGCTTCTTGGGCCATCCTACGCCAGCAGCTCTAGCGGCAAGACGACATGTCGTGTTGACTTCAAAACACTGTAGGATGAATCTTATTAGATGGAAGCACATTGCTATGGCAAATAGAGCAGGATGTGAAAAGTGGGAGGGGCCTATCATGACACAGGAAAATCCCTCACCATAACTTCGCCATTATATGAAAACGCTTATAACTCTAGAGTGCAAAGTTCAAACTGCTTCATATTTGATACACACGATCACTGTCCAGAGCTAAACAACAATCAATAACCAATTTACCCACAATGCCTTGCGTTCTCAGAGGGCGCCGCTTCTGTGGTCGTCCTACACGAGCAGCTGTAGCGGACAGACGATATGTCGTGTTGACTTCAAAACACTGTAGGATGAACCTACACAGAGGGTAGCAAATTGCTATGGAAAAAAAACAGGCTGTGATCAGTGGGAGGGGCCTATAATGACACGGGAGAATCCTTCGCCATCAGCACGCTATAATAGGAAAATGCTTATAACACTTCAATGCAAAGTTCAAACTGCTTCATATTTGATACACACGATGATTGTCCATCCATAAACAACGCTCGATGACCAAATTACCCATCATGGCCAGTGGGAGGGGCCTATCATGACACAGGAAAATCCTTCGCCATAACTACGCCGTTTTACGAAAACGCTTACAACTCCAGAATGCAAAGTTCAAAGTGCTTCATATTTGATACACATGATGACCGTACAGCCCCAAACAACAAACGATAACCAAAAACACCCACAATGCCTTGCGCTCTCAGAGGGCGCCGTTTTTTGGGCCGTCCTACGCCAGCAGCTCTAGCGGCAAGACGACATGTCGTGTTGACTTCAAAACACTGCAGGATGAATCTTATTAGATCTTATCAGATGGAAGCACATTGCTATGGCAAATAAACCAGGCTGTGAAAAGTGGGAGGGGCCTATCATGACACAGGAAGATCCTTCGCCATAACTACGCCGTTATACGAAAACGCTTACAACTCCAGGCCAATTCCCAAATCCCCAACAGTGGTATACGTGACCGTGGGTTACCGCCCCCGGCCGCTTCATCGGAACCTATGACGCCGCTCGCGGCTTTAATTTTAATTGTAGTTTTGAAGCAGCATCAGGGAGATAGAGGAGGGGAGAAGCAAGATAGAAGTCCGTACTTTGGTCAATCAAAGCCATATGTCCGTGTGAATGTCCGCATGTTTATTCCTTCGTCTATCCACTCTTTTTATTATATCCATGTCTTTTAAGGTTCTTATTAAATAAATAGCCTAGGCTCGAGTCCGGGCGACCATCTTGGACTATGTCGTCACCAGCGAGTCATCGTGGCAAGTCGTGCATGCACTGAACAACCGAAATTAAAATGGAATTAAGTGTTTACAAGATAGAGGGACTATTTAATTCAGAATTAAAATCGGAATAAACCAGCCATATAATTTGGATTTAAGTTTAATTCAGGAATTACATTTGCATTAGGAATAAAGTGTTTACAAGGTCAGTTTAAAGAGGATTTAACTTTTATTCTGAATTAAAGAGGAATTAAAGCTTCTATGTAAATGTGGCCAATGTGTTTGCAATAACAGTAAGTATTAAAATGGGACAAAAACGTGCTGTACGGGATATTACCATAGCCTTCACAGACCTGTGGTAAATCAATGACAGCAGGAGACGACTCCTGTCATAAATTCACATTTTCTTCCTTGATGAACTGCAATCCCTGAAGGACTGACAGGATCTGTTAAGTTAAGTTATCGTCTGTGTGTAAGGATATGTAACCGTGACAGCATGACAGATCATGTCACTGATCACCCAGAAAGATAACCATAGCAAGAAGGATGTTAAAATGATCAGAAGATTACGAATTTCTGTTTTTGTCTTATTCATAATTTCATTTTGACTATGATATAAGACCCCATCTCACACACACACACACACACACACACACACACACACACACACACACACACACACACACACACACACACACACACACACACACACACACACACACACACACACACACACACAGCAGGCCAAAATGGAGCTCATACACAAATTCACTTGATTGGGTGAACATACTCTTGAAAAAGTGCTGACTTGAAGTTTAAGAAGAGCTGAAGCAGCAGAATTCTTGGGGTCTACTCAGCCAATGAGCAGAAGACAACTGATGAAGAAGGGGCAGTGCTCAGTCCATAGTACCAGAAAGCAATGTTCTCCTCCTCTGACCACTGCTGTCTCTTCTTGGTATTACTTTGGACTCACTTTTTTTATGTATTAGAGGTGTAATCGTTCCAAGGAAAAAGGCTAGGGACAGACCCAGGTTTCAAGCGGGGCAAACAGTGATTGCCAACTCGTGAAGTGTCTGCTGCAAACATAAGTACTCCATTTTTGTCTAGCTTCACCGTTCAGAGGGAAGGAGTGGAACAATAGATAAGGCTGCTTTTGGACATTACAAGAACAGCCTGGTACGCTACTACTGTTTACCCATTACCGATTGCGTATTTCCGGAACAAAATACAGAAGTTGTGAGAAAGGTCTATTCCTTTTGTCATGGTCCTTTTTCATGTACCGATAACTCACTGCAGGCAACGAGACAACAAGAAAACTCTCTTCAAAACTCTCTTGAGTGTACCCTTAGTTTAATCATTACAAATTATAATCAATTTTATTCATGTTTAGAATGTATTTATAACATTCTTTAACTTGTCCTTGTTATGTAATGTTATGTTTTGGTAACTTTAAAGCCTGTATTCACACGCTCCATTTAAATAGTGATTTAACTGTGCAATGTCTTACTTTTGTAATAAATTGTCAAAATGTAATTACTTGGTTTCATTTTAACGGTGTCTGATTGGAAAGATTATAGGTTAACAAACTCCTTTTCTGGCTGGTTATGGATTCATAATAATACCACACTGCAATATTATTTACCCTGCTCATTGGGGATGGCACCATTCTTCTTTATAATAAAAAGAAGCATAACCTAAGGTCAGTGGCGAGCCGTGCATTTCACACCTAGATCTTCAGTGATGTCCTACACTGAATGAATCCACCTCTTAATACCATCATTATGACGCCATGTCTCTCAAAACCATACATTTATAGAGAAAGAAACATAGTCGAGTACAACTACTTTATTTCCGGAGCATTTAAAATCAATACATCCGTATTAACAATTAAGAGTAGTAAAGTAAAAGTTATATGATCGCTTGGATACTGTAAACAGCACATTGTCGCACCCGTAAAGCAGTTTAATTCATTCATTTCCGACAGTGGTGAAATGGTGTAGCCTACTCCTTGAACGTTTGATATAGATTAAAGCGAAACAATTCAGTCCCTTCACTGAAGTCACAGGTGCGCCAGGTACCGGCACATTATGGGCTCTGCCTCGACAGTAAAGCGCAGGCTGCGCCCGGCGCGGCACGGCGCAGACCGCCCCGCTAGACCGTCAAGACAGGGCTTACAAAATAAAATCACAAAAATATAGAAAAAAAAAAGGAAGAAATAAAAGCTTTGTACTCATCAAAACGACTATCCCCGCTTATTTGAACACAAAATCCATTATCCTTTCTTTCCTCAAGAAGACTTCAATGACTGTTGTACAGTTTATCTGTCCATCTCAGTTCCACCAATAAGTCATTTTCTATCGACATGGAGGCTAGTGCTGAAAGCAGAGTCTCTCCTGTGAGCCAGGGATACCGCTCGTAGTTGCTGCTTTGAAAGTGGCGCACAAACCCTTTTCCTGGCTGGGATAGGTTAGCTAGCGCAGGGGTTGGATGACCCATCCTCACAATATCAAGTTTTTTTTGAAAGGTCCGTCTTGAAATTGGCGTTGCATGTATATCAGCGACCAGGTCAATCTCTTCTCCTCCTTCAGCCATTGTGGGTTGAAAAAAAACAGCTTTACAGTTTTAGCTTGTTCGAGTCGCTAACGGGACACCAGCTTCCATTTGGTTAACATCACTCTACTTTGCATAGCGCTGCCTCTCACTAGTGCGTATCCAATCAGAGGACGTGAACGTCAGAACGTGTCACGTTCAACGTGATACCTGCTAGCTGGCCTTGATGTCGCCAACTCAAAATCTGATTGGTTATCACAATCTGTCTGTTTTAATTCATTTAAGTGTACAGGCGCCCCCACTTTTAATTCTGAAGGCCTCGGGAAGATTTCGTGGAGCCTGGCAACACGTGACAGCTCAAATATGATTGGATGAAAGCTATAAGATAAATATACAATCCTGGAAGCAGCGCAACCAAGAGGAAAGCTATGAAATAAAGAGAAAAGACTATGAGGAATAATTTAATACATATTTATGAAAAAAAAATATTAAAATGAAATTTATTTTCTGATTATGTTTAGGCCAGCAGAGAAGGCCTTGCTGGCCCTGATGGTCCACCACTGCCTAAGGTATTTAAACTCCCTACAATGCAGATCCATATTTCATTATATTAGATTAAATAATTCAGGTTGGTTTTAAGGAATTTGTGTCAGTAATATTTGTCCTTTTACTCCTCTGATGAAAGCTCATATTATTTTTTATCCACAGCCTCTATTAATATTTCAAACATATGTAACAACATTCCCATCAGTCATCAAATACTTTATTCCATGCAACCTCAGCTTTTATGTTCAAAATCTGCCTTTTTATAAGCACAACATGACTAAAATCCATTCCCATCATAGCTGCTGCAACATCGCATACATTCATAACATTAAGGTGTAGTGTAATCACAGCCATAGTTGCAGGGCACTGTTTTCCTTCTGTATTGCTTATTTTCACATCAGACATTTCACCCATCAGCTCCCCTGTGAAACTGCTGGCTGTTACCTCTGAACCGGCATCAGCTCGACACACAACACCGGCATGAAGTGACTGGCTAATAGCGAAAGGAGTTCAGTGGCCCACTCAGACGCTCACTACCCGTGAAGCCATAGGCCAATGAATGCCAGCATGGACCTGGACGCCTCCATAGCAAGACTGCTTCACAGTCACAAGCACATAGGTAACTGGTTTTGAGGCCTTGTTGCCCAATATGCATACAGTTAATTTAGCTTTCAGCTCAGATTGCTCTTCTCCAGGTCTGTGTGCGTACAGCCATGAGTACGGTTGTTTTGACTGAGTAATTGAATGCACTGCAGTGCAACAACCCAACTGGAGGCTGTGAGATTTAGATGTGAATCGTGATGAAACGGGACATTAGAAAGATGTTAAAGAGTGAGCAATAGGTAGAATAAATCAATCCGTGTACGTTAGGGATGGGCGATATTGACAGGTAAAAATGATCTCGATAAATTTTGGTATTCATCACAATAACATAAAAAATCACGATAAATAAAAATCATAAAAATTCACAACTTAAACAGGTTCCTTACAAACACAAATCGTAATACATCAACACTAGACACATTTAAAAAGGCTACAATAGCTGCTGACTCAAAGAGCTCATGAGCTGATATTTTATGGAATATATTTGTGCATGTGGATCACTTAATGTTATTGTATGTAATTCATTTATTTCACTCTTTTTGGATGTGAAGCTTTCTCTTTTTTCTGCTTGTGTAGTTGATTATTGTTGTCTTAATATGTTTCTTCAATAAAGTTTACATTCCTCTGATGAAATCCTTCTGTCAGACAAAAGCGATAAGCGACCTGCAAAAAGGCAGCTTTTTACAAGTTCAGTGAACTTACACACCTTCAAACTAGCAATCAGTCACCTCCACATGATTAAAACAGTGTAGATGAGTTTGTGAACAGTAAGTGATGAACAACAGTGGATGTATAGTTTGAAACTTTTAATTAGTCTTGATTTACTTGCATGGGTAAAACATTTATGTCTGCTGCACAACAATGTCTAAGCAGGAACAATATTTATTCATAATCTAGTCTTCTGTACTTTTGGGTGTTTCTATCAAACCAAATTCAACAAAATGTAATATGTGTCAGTGTGTTTGTGCAAAAGATAAGACGACCTGAAAAAGGTGCTATTAAATTGGGCAAAAACATTCATTGTACTATCATTTTAGTACCAGGAAAGACTTCATTTGGATGTGCTGTACAGAGAATTTCACTGATTAAACTTGCTTCTGGGAAGGTAACCTGAGGGATTTGGGAAATAAGGCATGCCTTCAGATGGAGCTAAAAGTTAGAAAGAAAAACTTTTGAATAAGAGTAGGGGGGTGAAGTCTAGTATTTTGCAGTCAGAGTAAGAGCGCAGTAAAGGCAGCCAGAGAGCTCTAGGCTTTTTAATAGGAGGCAGACGCAACACATGTAATGAATCAGCCTTGGCTTGATACAGTTTCCATTGATGTCTGAGCACTCGTCCCACCATTGGAAAACTTGTGGGACGTTATCTCGTGTCTGCACAGCTGACAATACAAATAATTTTTGAACGCTGTATTTATATGGGGTGGACACTTGGGTCCTTTCTGTGTGGAGTTTGCATGTTCTCTCTGTGCTGCATGGGTTTTCCCCGGGTACTCCGGTTTCCTCCCACAATCCAAAAACGGGACTGTTAGGTTGATTGGAGTCTCTAAATTACCCATAGGAGTGAATGAGAGTGTGACTATCTGACTCAATGAATGTTGCCCTGCGATGAACTGGTGCCCCATCCAGGGAGTACCCCTGCCGAGCGCCGACAAAACGGGTCAGAAAATGGAGGGTTGGATTATATGGATGAAGGAGGGGAAGTAGGAGAGGTGAGGGTGTATATGTGTGTTTGTGGGGGAGGGTTAAAGGTGCAGTCCGCAACTTTCAGATCCCTCTCTCCCCCTCCCTCCCCGCTTCTCTCTTGCCCTGCCTCCAAACTTTCCAGAGTCCCTCCCTCAGAGGAGCTAACAAGCTAACATTAGCGAGACAGCAACATCAGAGTAATATAACATGCACTGTTAAAAGCATAGGACTGCAGCGCTTCTCTCTCTCTGTGTGCCCACACCTCAGCAACCGCAGCAGCAACAACACAGTGTCACTTACAGCAGCCCACATGGAATCTGCTGCGCGCACATAAAACAACACATGCATTACAGAGTTCTAGTGTAACAATTACAAATCAAACATAATGTAAATCAAGCAGCAGTAATTACCTTTCAAGCAGAAAAGTCACCAATTCTATGATCAACTCCTCCAGACCATACACTGTAAAAAAGACAGCGCTCCAGCCCGGGAAAGGGGTGGGGCCTGTGAGCAATAGCTGTCAAACACAATCCTGGCTCTGATTGGTTCTTTTTGCTGGGTCGTGGTGCATTCTGGCAATCAGCCAAAGGCAGCAGGAGCAGCAGGGGGGACTCAATGAGCCTGTTTTTTTCACACAAACTACTAGTTTGATGTAAAGCTGTCCTTACATAGTGACAGCTTTATCAATAATAACAAAAGGTAACTTTAATAAGAGTTGCAGACTGCACCTTTAAAGCTATAGAAATCTTATATAACAATGATGGGAGTGACTTCAATATTACCTTTATTCTATTTCTTTTTACTCATTCATAAAAAACAGGAATTTCACCACCAGTTGTTTGTTTAGTCACTGAAAGTACTTTTTTTTTTTTTACTAACTTATAGAGCTTAGACAGAGGGCATGAGCCCAAATAGACTGTAAAAAAAGCTAGATAAAGAGTGTGTTAAATTTGGTGTTTTGATGTTAATCCAAAAATCGTGATCTATCAATTAATCATGCAATTGTTAGTGTTGTAGCATTAAATGGTACCTGTACTTGATGTGTATATCTCTCTCCTGGTCGGTTCTGGTCAACTGTCCTAAGCGGGCCAGATATCGTAGTACACACCAGGATTCCTGCCTGAGGAAACTCAGCCATGTTTTCACTACAACTATGAGCAACATACATAACAAGGAGAGTGCCGAACAACAGGCAGATTCGCAGAGACACACACTCCAAGCTGGTTAAGCTCAGTATCCCAGACTGGTCTGTCCGGTCCAAACCCAAACCCTATGCTTTGACATGTCATTGAAGGGAAGTATGTAGACATGTTTGGTATGTTTATATACAACATTGTCCACAAAAAAAGGCTTATCAACACAATTTGATTCTCAGTTTAGTAAAGAGCTATAGCCAAGTTACTCAATGAACAGCTCGCGAATCATACACCCCTCATCAAAATTGAATTGGCTGCTCACATGCGAGTTTATAACAAAAAGGTAAATTACAATATTTTAGGCTTGGTGTTTCTTAACGCGGGCACTATCAAACCTGGCAACACAGCCTGCTTATGGCATTGTTTACATCATCGTCAGACTTGACCGCAGTCCATGCAGCTATGTTACGTTAACTCCGTTTGGCATCGCGAGATGAATCGATTTCTAATAAAACAAGGGCAAAAACTAGCACAAAAACCAGATAGACAGACACACAGTGTTGTATCGAATAGTGATGTAAAAGCATCTGCAGAAGCAGCAAATGAAAATCAACATGAAGATGTTGAAAAGGCGATGAGCAGGCAAGCATCTGTTGTTACCAGTAAAAAATTAAAAGATAAAAAGCATACAAGATGAGCACTGGTCATTTCAAGAGAAATAGACTCTGAACCCTCTCTGCCTATTATGCAAACAAACTTGCGGTGGTTTTAAACAAAGAAATTTGGAAGCACCATTTCCAAACGGCACATTCCAAAATCAATGACAATTATCCGCTTGATAATGAACTAAGAAAGAGGAAAATATAACACAGCTCACTGCTTCACTTTGTGAGCAGTAAAAGGCTATTCACAGAACAGCCTCCACTGCAGAGCCTATAAAAGACAGCGTGGACTTTGGTGCGGTCCAAAACAAAGCTCTAAATGAAATAGTAAAAGATTGATTTTTGGCTTCAACAGAAATATTGTAAAATAACTGAGCTGCAAACAAATACAGTTCTCCATGTTGAACTTAAAGCAAGTGTTTGCCACTTCTGCAGTTTGGTTTTTGAAGCAGACTTTCCCACATTGAACCACTTGCACAGAGAGTGATTTCTTTCTTCATGATCACATACACCTGACAGTGATCATAACCATGAATGCTATCAAGAGGAAACAGAGTAACTCTTGCTCATCTTGAATGCTTCACTGTGATGCAACAAGTAACTACGAATAAAACATGAAGAAAGTGTCAAGGACATGCTTGCCAGCTTCCGCTCAGTCCAGTATTAAGGAAAATTTTGTAATTGAGAATGTATGTATAATGTATGTATTTTTTGTTTTTTGTTGGATGTCAATTTTTAATGTAGAAATTTAAATTTGCAAAGGTAACTTGTCGTAGTAGTAAGTTGAGTTTGAATGTTACAATTACCTTATTAAAGGAAGAATGACATTACGAATCAAATACTTTAGACATGTAGAACTGCAATAGTATTTGTTTCCAAATTGATCATAATGATGAATGCTTTTATAGGGTAACATACAAAACATGAATATTATTGTGGGAAGTGACTTATTTTTAAAATGTTCCTGTGTGACAATGTTGTTTTGTGGCAGGTTGGATTGTCTGAGAGCAGAGTAATAACAGTATAAGAGAGGCTCTTAGAGCAAAGAGAAGATACATCAAAACATATAAGCGAAGGTGGAAGAGGCTTTAATAGGCTTGCAGTAGCTTTTGACGACTTAGAGCTGCCAGCCAAGATCTGTGTTTTACAGTCCGACTGATTTTCAGTCAACATTCACCGGATCAACAAGGCAATGTTCAGCAGAATTATCAACAAAAATGTGAAATAAATCTTTACAAAGCAATAGAAAAGAAAACCAAAAACATTGTCAGCAGATGTGAAAGTAATGGATTATAAATAGTCACCTTACTGTAATTGAGTCGCTTTTATGGGTACTTGTCCTTTTTTGAGTACATTTCTAGATCAGTAATTTTACTTCTACTTAAATACGTTTTAAAAGAAGTAAAGTAATTTGTACATTCATTCACCCAACCGTTACTGAGTAAATTATAATTTTTTGTTTTAAAAAGATTAATGGACATTGGGAAACTACAAAACATGAAATAACCAGACAACAATCAAATTCATCACATTGTAGCCGAACAACCAGATTAAACGTAATGCACAGCGCCAAAACAGCATTGAATGCCGGTTATTTTCTCCATTTTAGAGTAAAAAATGTTTTGCTTAGAGCTTCATAATCTTTTCTATTTTGAATTGAATTCATTGGTATTATTTTATTAAAAACAATAATTGTAAATTTTGACAAACCTTTTATTTTATACAGATGCCTTTGTAGAAAATAAATTAAGTTCCAATTGGGCAAGATTTGGTCTCTTCCTTTTGAAGTTTATACATGACATGTTTGGGGAGATTACTAGTAACTTTAACTTTTAGTCCTATTTAATTGAGCTACTTTTTACTTGTACTTGAGTATTTTATGTATGATTTACTTGTACATATACTTGAGTAAGATTTCAATCAAGTAACGACTTCTACTTGAGACTTGAGTAGTATATATCAGTACTCTACACCACTGTTCCTCCCTGATATAAAAGTATTCTCTTTAGGTATTTCCATGCTCACTGACAAGCTATTTTTGGCATGTGATTAGCAAATCTGCAACAAATTTGCGGTCTTACCGAAAACAGTTGGGAGTATTTGTTTAATCATACGCTATCTTGTCATTGCATGCTATGTATTTTGATCATAGAGAAGCTTTGTGTTGAATACTCTGCCATTTGCATTACAATCATGACTAGAACTGCAGTTATGAAAGGGGGCCAAGCCTTCCCGCGCAACTCAGCCCCCAGTTTTTGCAGAGCCCATGGAAGTACGTTACGAAGGATGATGGGCTTGGGGTGAGTGTGAGGACACAGGCCAACGTGCCATTTGCAGTGAACACGTGGATATAAAGTTTATGAAGATGTGATTTAAAATTTGAAAGTTACAGGCCAAAATACGTTTGCACTTATTATAGCGCCACCTAGTGTTACACTTTTTGGTATGGATTGTCTGTGTGCTCTTCTATATATACCCTGTAAATTTCACAGCCCTCAACATAGTACTTGAGCTGAAATAAATGTTTGTTGTTTATGTTGTAATAAACCATGCCCAATTTGACCAATCATGATTAACTTTGAGATACGGCCTCAGGAGTGACCCAGGGCCATACCCACCAAATTTGGTAAAAAAATGGTCTTGCCATTTAAGAGATATAAATTTCCCATATTTACAGTGCCCCGCAGTGGCCTAAATTATTCATATTTGGGTCATACCCCCCCTGTCACAAGCCAACCAAGGATCTCAGATTTGGTGTAGTTAGCATTTATTTTGACCAAGATATGAAACAGTTTGCGTTTTTATAGCTAGCTAGAAAACTTTATTCATTATTAATTTGCACATTTTTTGACATAACAAAATTTTTATCTCAACTGTAGATCAGGTCCAACAGAAGATTCTACGTGCCAAGTTTCACGCTGATTGGACAAAACCCCAAGGTGGAGTTCGAAAAAGTAGATTTTCTAGTTTTCGCGATTTTGCACCAAACAGAATTGAGGTGGAAATGGGCGTAGCTCAGACCAGGTGATTTAGTGCTATTCAGGGAATCTGTGGAGTTATAGGCCAAAATGCATTGACCTTGGTTATAGCGCTACCTGCTGGCAGGCATATGTGATTTTTAGCGTCCAAGGTAAGCTGAGGGGTCTGGACCAACCCTCCAAAGGGCACCTCCCTCCCATGCATGGTTTGGCCTGCCGCACCACTTTTACTGAGAATAATAAAAATGGAGAATAATAATACAAATCAGAGCGATTACAATAGGTGTTCCCAGCACAGCTGATCCTGGGAACACACACGCGGGCAAGATCCCCTAATAATAAAAATCAGAACAATTATAATAGGTGTCCCAGCACCGCTGGTCCCGCGGACTTGGTTCTCTATTTATGGGCATGCATCTGAAAAGGACCGTAATCAGCTTTATCTCAGTGACAGAAATTTGTGACATGTTAAACAAGAATAACAACTTGTTCTCAGCATGAAGGTAGTCATCTAAATAAGTTACAGACACAATGACCACGATTACATGAATTTTTTTTAATTCGGAATTAATAATTCCAAATTAAATTATTTGGAATTACAGTGTTCTGCTTTTTGTTTACATGGAAATAGTAATTCCAAATTGAGGTTTACATGGAAAACAGATTTATTCAACTTTATTCAATTCTGCTTTTGATGTGGAAGTTAAAAAAGGAAATCCATCCATTTTTTTTGGTCTGGTACCTAAAAAATCTCTATACCAGTGAAAAACCTGCATTAGAGTAGCTAAAGACCAACTGCTTAAGCATGTCAGCATGAAGACAGAAGCCAAAGGAATGAGGTGAAAGGTGTAGCAAGTGCACTGTGCAATACAACAGTTGGATGGATACCTGCTAAGTATAACCTGGGCTGCAAGTATTACATTAATGTCAAGCACACAGATGAGCTTAATTCATACCTGTCAAGTTTTTGGATTTGAAAATAAGGGAAATTTTCTGGCGCCTGCTTCGAGCCGTCCCACCACCCTAACTAAGTTCCAGTATCCCTTATATTTTAAGACAAGTGTAAAATACCCACTTTTCAACTACTTACTAGTAGGCATGTGCAATATTTGATCGTTTATGATTGATCATCAAAAAACATTCTCACCGGTAAGGATATGTCATCCCTCGATATAAACGATAAATTCCCATGTCGGAAATTAGCAAGGGCCACGGGTCATTTGTCCCTCAAGTTAGCCAAGAATGTCCCCAAAAAGAACGCGTTCCACAGGCCAAAATTGCCCCGTTTGTTGTCAACTTATTCTCTGGAGCGGAACGTTGTTTACGGAAGCTCAGCACGGTGTGCACCCGCACACACTGCTGTTTGTGTGTGTGTGAAGTGTTCGTCACGGCTACCAGAAGCTACTATGCTGCAATACAACACGTACCGCTACTTGGTTAAGACCAGATAACCATCCAACAAAGTGAACTGATTCAAGTTCCTCTGTCAGATCCACCCAAAGTTCCACAAACACAGGTACAGAGATGAACCTGTAGCAATGATTATGAACTGGAAACTCAACTAAAGCTAACTATGCTAAGCTAACCCACCAACACACAGACTGGGCTAAGAGCTAACGCTAACCACTCCAAATAAGGAATAATAGACCAAGTAAAAAGATCACGTCTTACTGTCATAAAGCCACAGAGAGCCATTGATTTGTTTATTGTCAGATTTAACACTTGTATGGAAGAATAAAAGCTAAACATGTCACACGTTGTGTGAAATACATATTAGCATAATAACTAATGTCACAATTCATTCATCCTTATTTGTGAAACGCAATATTTTTTAATTATATTTCATCAGCAATAAAAACACTATTGAAGTTATTTGTGCTTTTAATGTGCTTTTTTTTCCTTTTTAAATAATCTTATTTCAAGTGAGGAAATAAATGAATTACTACATTACTACATTTGTCGTGTGGATTAATAGTAATCCACACGACAAATATATTCCATCTCATGAGCTGTTTGAGTCAGCAGTTTAAATGTGTCTAGTGTTGATGTATTCAGATTTATTTGTGTTTGTAAGGAACCTGTTTACACTAAGTTGTGAATTATTTTATTTATAGTTTTTATTTATCGTGATTTTTATCGTTATCGTGATAAATACGTGTTTTCATTCGCTCCGATAACACGACCTTGGCTACAGCTGGCTACAGCTGAACAACCTGAAAAACTGGGCCCAAGACTGAAGGAAAATGGTGAAAAAACCGCAGGGAGGCCCTTCAGAACCAAATTCGGGTTTGGAAGAGGTCAAGGAGATGATATGCGAGGGTCTACGAAACCTATTTGCCGAGATAAAGTCGTTGGAAAAGACGCTGGAAAACTCACTGGAAAACCTACAAAGCGAAGTAAAGGTACTGAAAGAAAAGAATGAAAGAAATTCTGAAGAGATAAAATTGTTGAAAACCAGGATCGAACAGCTGGAACAAAAGGAAAGAGAGAAAGATGTCATCATCACAGGCCTAAAGATAAAACCCAGGAGTTACGTGAGTGACAAGAAACAAAATCGATTGAACAACAGGTCATTGACTACCTGGAGTCGAAGGACATTGTCCTGAACCCTGACAACGTCAACTCCTGCCATCTCCTGCCAAAGAAAAATGATAACAGAGCTGTAAAAATAACTTTCACGAATATAAAATTCAAAGGACAACTACTGAAGCAAGGAAATAAACTCAAGGGAACGAAGGTGTACATCAATGAAAACCTGACGAAACAAAATGCAAGCATTGCATGGAAGGCACGCCAAATAAAAAAAGGAGGAAAAATTGTGACGACGTGGTCAAAAAACTGCAGGATTTATATCCTGGAAGAAGAGGCCGGAAAACCAATTCTCATCAAAACGATGGAAGACTTGGGAAAATACGAAGGATCCACCTAAACAACAACATTACTGATGGTAATCATGGATATGGACCCAGATCTATATAAACACTGGAAACAAAACTCAGACTGTGATTATTTTACGGAGACTGAATTAAATGTGGAAACCAAGAGTAAAAAAGGTCTGTCATATATTCATTTCAATTGCTAGGTGGTGGGGTGATTAAGGATTACATTAAATTTAAATTCAAAGTGTCTATTGTCATATGTGCAGTTAGAAACACGTTTTCTTGTACAATGAAATTACTACCTTGCTTATGAACTAAGATATAATAATGTGTTTATACAAGTTAAATCTAACAGTGGAAAATACAACACTGCCAATAGAACTAACAACAGCAGTTAGAAACACGCTTATGAACTAAGATACAATACATTAAAATACTACCTTGCTTGTGAACTAGGATATAATAATGTGTTTATACAAGTTGGATCTGACAGTGGAGAATACAACACTGCCAATAGAGCTGACAACAGCTGGATTAGCCTTGATGTAGAGACAAAACAAGCTGCAAACTTGTGTGTCCAAAAGAGACATTCCCGAGTGGTGACATTATGGATGAAAAGGGAAAAACCTTCCAAACACCTTCGAAAGAGGAACTGTTCTTGAACTGGAGGAATGCTAACAACGTCTGGCAGGGAACAAGGCCAACACGAACAACGATAGAGAGGAGGAGGACAACAATGACTACAGATGAGAATACACAAAAAAGTACGGTTCAGAACAACTCAAGAATGTTTGACCAGAGAGACATGTAAACCCATGTAAATTTGCGATGGTAAAACAGGGGACGGGACCCGGATAAGCAAACTGCTTCTCTCGTCTCCTTTTTCGGCATGTACAAAAAGAAAAAAAAAATGTGAAAAAAAAAAAAAGTGAATGTAACCATGTCGGAAATAAACTGAATAAATAAAAATAAATAAATAAATAAATAAATAAAATTTGTCTTATTAACATGTACGTCTGCCAACATTAAAAGTCGAGCATGTTGCGCTGCATTGTATTGTACTAGATAACGTAGCCTTTTGAACACGTGCTTCTTGTGTGTTTTAATATTGTAACAGGTTTTTTGTGTGTTTTAATATTGTAATCGGTACTGTTATTGTTGTTATTGACTTGTACATGTATTGTCATGCTTGTATTTTAATGGCTTTTTACATCTTGGCCAGGGGACTACAGATGAAAAATAGCCTTCTGGCTAATTCTGGCTTTTTTTTAACCATGTTTGTTCAAAAAAAAAAACACATACCTTCTAGGCCTGGGTGATATGGACCAAAACTCATATCTCAATATATTTTCTCAAAATTCCTTGTGATATACAATGTAAATCTCGATTATATTATTTCAAATGAAATCTGACCAGAAAGACAATTATGGCTTAAATCTGCTGATGCAAAATGCTGATTCATGTGGTTCCTTTCGCTGTGGTAAATGCTAAAATCTCAGTTACAAATCTCACTAACTGCATCCCATCCTACTGCTCTTTAGGAAGGTAAACTCTTGGTCCCATTTTCCAAGGTATTTACATAAGTTCTTTGTTTTTATTGCCAGAATGTCATCTTACATCCATCTATCTCTCTTCTGAGTTGTTTCTGGGTTTGTTGTCGCTGACTAATCTCACGAGAACTGCCACTCAGGCCATTTCAGATGGTAGTTCTCGCGAGGCTAGTGACAGCGTTCAGTTTAGCAAGGCAGAGGAATGTTTTTATTAATTATCATTACATTAAAATACAGGATATTTACAAGAAAATACTAATATGGGACGATTGCGGGAAAGAGGGGTAAAATACAGGAGTTTCCCGACCAAAACAGGATATTTGACAGGTATGGCTTAATTTACCACACACAATAAAAGTGCATGCACATGTTAGGTTAAATTAAGATAATCACCTTATTCATGAAGGACAAAATATTAGAAACAACATGTGTCTTCAATATGGCTTAATGTTCATTAAACAATTCTAGATAATGGCATTGCCAAGTACCAACAGTAAGTAACAAGAGAGATGTTGGAGGGATGTCCACAAATAACATAATAATTTACATTTTTACCATCATCATGTCTGTGTTTGTGTGTTACTCTAATGTTCTTATACAACAATTACTTTGTTGTATAATAAAAAAACTAAAACAAAAACAAAATTAAAATTAAAAAACAAACAAATCAATACATTGAAATATCTATAAAAAGCCATTGTTTTTGTCTATCTATGTTCTTTTACAGCAGCTAAATATTCCACAAGAGATGTCTGAAGTATAGAGGAAAGATCTATCTTCTCAAATGACAGATGTCATGGGGAAATGAGGTGTCAAAGAGGGCTTTGGTAAATGACAGCATTTGGCAAGGTCGCCTTAGCTAACGTCTGTCAGTGGGGTGAAAAAGTGTATATAGTAGCTATAGCTGTGTGACTCTCTGACAAACTCCTGCAGCCCTACGGGCAAAAGGAGCCCTCCATCTTTTGTCATTGTGGAGGAGTGTATTGCTGGTGTGGTGCAGAGAAAAAGGACCCCCCAGAATCACTGAGATTCTCTCCACCTTCTGGACGCATCCATCATAGCCTTCCCCAATGGGACATGGGTAACAGATTGAACTTGCTCTGGTAGACCAATCAATCCAGCCCTTGCTGCCTCCTACCGGGAACATTTATAGGTTGCCATAAAGCAGGCCTTTGGGGCGCCACCTAGTAATCCAGCAAAGTGAGCAAAATGTACCCTCTCTGGGGCAGCACTTAGAGAGTCTTGCTCAAAAAATAGCAGAGTTAATCTGTAGCCATGACTTGTTGGCCAAACCTCAGCAATCTCAACCCCACCGGGGACAGGTGACGGCCAAGGTAATACAACTTGTGAGACAAAACTTCGAGATGGCCTTCTGTCTCTCCACCTCATTTTTAATTCCACTCCTCATTCTAATAGTACAATTAGAATAAGGTGAATGAGAACAATACATCATGGATGATATAGGGCTTAGTTGGACATTTTACAACATTACCTTGTTTGACCAGTTGTGACAGAAAAAAAACAAAAACAAAAACTGTTAGTACAGATCACGCAACTACAATGAGAAACAAAAAATAAAGATGGCTGTTATAAAGTTGTTGTAAAAAAAAAAAAAAAAAAAGAAACTTGTTTTTAGCTTATTAATGAGTTAATAAAACAATGTGCCATTAAAAAAGACGCAGTCAAACACTATACAAATGTGAATCCTGTGAGGAATGCTATAGCTTTATGCCTCCCTGGATAAGTTAAACTGGATATGGGTTTTGTCTATGTTCTACTATTTCTCCCGAACATCTTCAAACAGACTGTTTTCTCTGAGGGAACTACTGGGAGTTGTATATATATAAAAAACTAAAGATAGAAGGCAAAGCTAGCCTTAGGTTGAGTGTAGCCAGAGGGCTACAGCAATAACTCCTCTACACTACTGCTGAAATGGTTGAACCGATTCATTTTGTATTGTGTTATTTCACACATCATGCACCAAATGCCTCCCTGAGGTAAATCTTCCTTTTTTTTCTTTTGCTAGAAGGACATTCTCTATCACAATGGTGGTACAGAAGTCCAGGTTTTCAACCCTCTGCCCTTGGCAGCCCCGGGCTGCGTCCTTGTCAGTCGGGCTTGCTGACTTTTCAAAGTCTATAGTTCAGCCCAGAAACCGAACATTTTTTAATTCAGCTGAGCAAAAAAATACAGGTGTCCATGGAAACAGAATTTGTGCAGGTGTTTTAAGATTTCAAAGAAATTAATCCTCTTAACATCAACATTTAATACACTCAAACCTAAAATGCATTAGCTGCAAAACATACATACTGTATACTGGTACATCTAAGAAAGAAATAACAAGGTAAATGTATATGATGTTCGGGTCAAGTAAATTGTATAGTAATAAAAGATAAATACATTACTTTGCAATACATTGTAAATAAATAACCAAGAAAACCTTAGCAAGGTATGGAACTGTTTTTTTTTAAACTGTAATACTGTTGCGTGAAGGCCTTACTTTACGCCAGGGGTGCCAGACTCCAGTCCTCGAGGGACGGATTCCTGAGACTTTTAGATGCGTCCCTGCTCTAACACACTTCGTTGAAACCAATGTGTTGTCATCAAGCTCTGCGGAAGCATAATAATGACCCATTCAGTTGATTCAGTGTGTTGAAGCATGGAGATATCTAAAAGTCTCAATTATTTGGCCCTCAAGCCCTTGAGTCCAGCACCCTTGCTTTAGACTGTAAATGTAAATTTTTCAATAGGATCCAATCGATAACTGGATTTAATATTGCCTTCCAAGAAGGCTCTGGCAGAGATTAGTCTGATCCAACTCTAGCAAATACAGGTTTTGTCTGGCGATAGGGCCCCACGTACCACTAGTTCCAGCTATTGTTACCAATATTGGGGTCAATTATATTTTAATTATCCATGTTCAACTACAATTACGTTGAATGCCATTTTTTCCAATGACAAATAGTATTACATTTATAATTTTTTCCCTGTAAGTCATTTACAATTACATTATTAATTACTAAATTTCAGTTACAATTAATCACACTTACTGAACCTTTAATAAACAAGCCCATAAAAGGTAACCTTCCTCTTGTGTTAGCTTTTTCTTAGCATCTCTAATAATAACGGTGAGTAATTTGTTCAGTTTGATGTCCTAAATCAGCTGTAAAATAAACTGAAAAATATTATCTATCATCTAATTTGTTTCTTATCTCTTGGTTACCTTATTAGGCTTCCTAATCAAAGAAAAATATTGGCTTTCATATTTTTGGTGTGCGAGTCTGAGCCTTTTTTCTGTCAGTATAGCCCCCAATTTTAATATTTTTTTTTTTAAATGGTAAAATTATCCTAAAGAGAATTGACAGATAGTGGGAAAAGTTAGTCTGAAACACATTTCAATAATTATTAACTACATATGTGTAAGACATAAAACTGTAACATGGTTCACCAGGTTTGTGTTTATTTTAAATTGCAATTGACAGATTTTATATCATTTTCATGAGAATTACAAATACAATTATCTGAACTCAATTACAATGAAATTATGACTCCAACAACAACAGATTTTAAAATTACAATTACAAATATAATTGTCATTAATCAATTAAATTCTTAATAATATAAAGAGAAAACCCAACAAGATCCACATGAACAAGCATTAGCGACAGTGGGAAGAAACAACTCCCTTTTAACAAGAAGAAAACTCCATCAGAACCAGGTTCAGAGGTGGCAGCCATCTGCTTTGACTGGTTGGGGTTAGTGGACAGAAGGACGAACAAAACAGGATAGAGAGATAGAACATCAGAGTTTCTCAGACTAGTTGAGCCATGAACCACATACCAGGAACTGCCATCATCAGCTTCACGACACCTGAAACAGAGCAGAGAGAGAAGGGCGAGGAGAAGGCCTTGGGCCTCACTCCCAGTGGCCTACTCAATACTTATTATAAAAGTGACAAATCTCTTTCCGTTTATTGGTAAGCTCACAGTGACTCCAAGGTCTGTAAATGCGACCGTTCACAGATGAGCCCATGTCTGCTCTAGAGGTTGGGTTATGTCATGATTCAGTCCTGTTTAAGCGGACTGTAAATCATAACCAGCTAGAATTTGAACCAGAATTTGAATCTTCCCGTTTATAAGAAAATCTAACAGCGACTCCAAGGACTCTAAAATGCGACCATTTACGGATCAGCCCATGTCCGCTCTAGCCGTTAAGTTAATGCTATTATACTGTATACGCTTCAGCATATAAGTAGGTTTTGAGTTTAGCCTTAAAGGTGGAGAGAGTAGCAGCCTCCCGTACTGAGACTGGAAGCTGGTTCCAAAGGCGAAGGGCCTGGTAGCTGAAAGCTCTTCCTCCTGTTCAACTTCTAGACACGTTAGGAACTTCCAGCAGGCCAGCAAACTGAGAGCGGAGTGATCTGCCCAGACAATAGGGCACTAACAGGTCACTAAGATATACAGGAGCTTGATCATGCAGAGCTTTGTATGTTAACAGGAGGATTTTAAACTCTATTCTAGATTTTACAGGAGGCCAATGAAGGGAAGCCAATACTGGAGAAATATGCTCTCTCCTTTTTGTTCTAGTTAGTATTCTGGCTGCAGCATTCTGAATTAACTGGAGACTTTTTAGTAAGTTATTGGGACATCCTGAAAGTAGAGAGTTACAATAATCTAGTCTAGATGTAACAAAAACATGGATTAGTTTTTCAGTATCACTCTGGGCCAAGACATAATTGATTTTAGAGATATTACGAAGGTGGAAAAAAGCTGTCCTTGAGATTTGTTTAATATGAGAATTAAAGGTTAAGTCAGTATCAAAGATAACCCCTATTTTTTTTTTTACTGTGGTGCTGGGTGACAGAGTAATGCCCTCCAGAGACACTATTTGCTCTGATAATATCTCTCTGAAATGTTTTGGACCAAATAAAATCACTTCGCTTTTATTCTGGTTAAGAAGGAGAAAGTTACAGCTAATCCAGGATGTGATGTCTTTAAGAAAAGCCTGGAGTTTTAATAACTGATGAGTTTCATCTGATTTCATTGATAGATAAAGCTGTGTGTCATCTGCATAGCAACGGAAATTTATATAATGTTCTCTGATAATGTTACCTAGTGGAAGCATATATAATGTAAAGAGTATTGGTCCCAAAACTGAACCTTGTGGAACTCCATGATTAACTCATTTCGTTTAAGAAATTATTGAGCACTCCTGGAGGGGAGACATTAGCTTTGTTTCTAATTGTTAGAATTTTATCAGTAAAAAAGTTGATGAAGTCGTCACTGCTCAGGTTGACAGGAATAGAGGGTTCGACAGAGCTGTGGCCTTTGGTGAGTCTGGCTACAGTGTTGAATAGAAACCGAGGATTATTTTTGTCTTCTTTTTAAGCGGAGCAACAGCATCCACAGCTGTGTGCAGTGACAACATTGCACTGTTGACAAGATAATCTATTTTCTCAGTCGTTAGACATTGATAGCTACTCTCTGTTGCGATATCATATGGATAAGAGGCAAGCGATGATGGAACTAAATCTTTAAATCTAGCAACAGTTTTTTCAGACAGTGATCTACTATAGTGTACTCTTCTCTCAGAATTTAAGTAGGCTGATATTTTAAATTCAAAGAAGAACAGGAAGTGATCTGAAAGAATAGGATTTTGAGGATATATTGTCAGGTGGTCAATATCTAAACCATACGTTAGAACAAGGTCCAGGGCATGATTAAGATAATGAGTTGGTTTGTTTACATTTTGTGTAAAGCCGATTGAATCTAATAGTGAGGTTAATCATTTGTTTGGGCTGTTGTTTTCATCATCAACATGAATGTTTAAGTCACCTACTATGATGGTTTTATTAGTGAATCACAGACTGTAGATTTAATTTTGCATTTGTGCTCCATGTAAATTTTAGAGTGGACACGTCTTTTTTGAATAGATCAGCACGTTTCCAAAAGAGGTCAAAGTTATCAATAAATGTGAAATTATGGAGTTTGAAGCAGGATTATAAGAAGTTGTGCTGCTGTAATAGGCCAGAAGAGGGCCAGAAATTAATATTGATTTCCCACTTGCCTTTAGAACATTAAAGAGAAGGTTAAACTCGTTCACGGTTTGTACCGATTTACGTCGGGTGGTATCTTACATGTAACTTTAGGTTATGTATATAACCCCGGTTCTATAAGTAATATGAGTGAGATGTCTCACTATGGGATACACACTCCCTGTACCCTCAGAAGCACTTTTCTCAATCCACCAAGCCCTGATTGGCTGGAAAGAACTTTCCTTCCGCCGGGGACACTCCCACCCACTATAAGAGGTGGGTGTACAGTTCCTCATTCAAAATAAGCCCCTCTTCTCACTTGTTCAAGCAAGAAGGGTTGTCTGGTGAGTCATCTCACTCAAATTACTCTTAGAACTGGGGTTATAAACATAACCTAAAATGTGAGATGTCTCACTATGGGATATGGCAGCTCCCGTAGTGCAGACATGCTTATCGAGCAAAAAATAAAAACCAGCCCACAAGGAAGAGTCCGTTATACATCAGGACAGCAAATAGTCCAGCATGTCAACCCGGAAAAATGTGAGGGGCGAGGACCAACTCGCCGCTGCACAAATGTCCTGAACAGACACTCCCCTGAACAGCTGATCGCTCCTCCTGAGGCCCCCAACATGTCCAAGTCAGTGCGCAATGCATGGACTGAACACGACAAATTAGGCAGGCAAGGCAGGAAGGCTAACAGGTCAAAGGGAGATGAAGAGTCCACCATCGTCGGCACAAAGGCCGAGTTGGGGTCCAAAATAATCCTCGACTGTGAGGGTCTCCATACCCTTACAGTTGAGGGTGGAGGTGTCTGGCACATGAGACTTTCCACTGAAAGGGTGGTCCATCCATGGATGCGCTACTTCCAGCAACAGCTCTGGGACAAACAAAAGCTAAGCCTGAGGTAAAGGTTGTTTCCGTGAAAATCGCAGAGGGGAGCAGCAGCGATTGTAATAATCAATTATACAACTACAATTAAAACTGACTCCAACTCTGGTTGTTGCTGCCAATTGTCTTTGCCAAACTCGCGTATTGCTCTGGGCCTCCCAAATTATTTCCACTTGGAACAAAACCAAATTCTACCTACAATTGGATTTGCATGTCCTGGACGACTGACAAGACTATGTCTGATTTACTATAGATTGTGGATTTTTATGCTTTTGAGTTCATAAGCAATAACATCCTAATAGTTGAGACAATGAAATACCATTAAGCTTATCGTCTGCATTACTGGAATGAAAGATCAAACACTTTGGGCTCTATTTTGAGTAGCACAGCAAAGCCCGCACAGCACATGTAGAAGCCAAGTTGTGTAATTATTTGAGGTGGGGACAGAACATGTGTCGGGGTACCTTTGTGCCCAGGTTTGGGCCAACACCATTCAGCTAGATCAAACTTCCTCATTATTCAGGGCTGATTACAAGTAAAATTCTATTTAGCAGATGCTTTTATCCAGGGTGCAAAATGCAACTCTGAGATATCAGGCACTGTGATTAAAATACAGCACTTTAGGTCACCTTTGTCTTAACAAATTACATCACTCACACTCTGTCCCTGCGAACTCGTAATCTACTCTTCATAGTGTGTGCAAGGATGGCAAATGACTAGAAAAGCTAAAAGATTCAAACATGAAAATTCACTTTGTACAGGAAACTGCACCCCTGAAGAATAGCATGGAGAGGAGGAATAGTATTCCAAGAACCTCCTAAAACTGTTGATTTATCTCTTCAACATTCATTCTAATTATGTCCAATTTATCCTCCATCAATCCATCTTCTTCCGCTTATCTATAGCTGGGTCATGGGGGCAGCATCCTTAGCAGGGAGGCCCAGACTTCCTTCTCCCCGAGCCACTTCTTCCAGCTTTTCCGGGGGGACCCTGAGGCATTCCCAGGGCAGGCAAGAGACATAGTCCCTCCAGCATGTCCTGGGTCTTCCTCGGGGTCTCCTTCCGGAGTAATGTGCCCAGAACGCCTCGTAGGGAGGCGTTCGAGGGGCATCCTAACTAGCCAGTGAGAGTTTAAGGTCACGGCTTGACGGTGCCAACAGGACCATGTCATCTGCAAAAAGCAGTGACGCAATTCTGAGGCCACCAAATTGGATCCCCTCAACGCCATGGCTGCGCTTCTAAATTTTGTCTATAAAAGTTATGAACATTGACAAAGGGCAGCCATGGCGGAGTCCAACCCTCACTGGAATTGAGTTTGACTTACTGCCGGCAATGCAGACCAAGCTCTGACTCTGGCAGTACAGGAAACAGACAGCCCCTATCAGGGGATCCGATACCCTATATTCCTAGAGGACTCCCCGCAGGAATCCCAGAGGGACATGGTTGAATACCTTCTCCAAGTTCACAAAACACATGTGGACTGGCTGGGCAAACTCCAATGCACCGTCAAGAACCCTGCTGATGGTGCAGAGTTGGTCTACAGTTCCGCGACCGGGACGAAAACCACATTGCTCTTCCTGAATCCAAGGTCTGGCTATCCGGCAGATCCGCCTCTCCAGTACCCCTGAATAGACCTTACCAGGGAGGCTGAGGAATGTGACCCCTCCATAGTTGGAACACACCCTTCTTACAATGGGGGACCACTACCCCGGTCTGCCAATCCAGAGGCACTGCTCCCATTGTCCACGTGATACTGCAGAGTTGTGTCAACCACAACAGCCCCACAACATCCAGGGCCTTGAGGAACGCCAGGCAGATCTCATCCATCCTAGGGGCCCTGTCACCGAAGAGATGTTTAACCACATCGGCCACCTCAGCCAGCCCTAGAGATCATAGGAGAGTCCACTCCCTGCTCATTTCCCTGCCACAAACAGGCACGGTGGAAGCTGCAATTAATACTATCTAATTATATTTAGCAGCACTTGCCTCAGCTTCTGACTCGCTTTAATTATGTCTAATAAATTCCCCTAGGAGTCAGTGGAAAAGTGGGAACAGGCAGGTTGTCAACTGTCATTTGAGGTAGCTAAACCCTATGTATCACCCTGAGGCAGTGAGGTTATCGTGCAACAAGCAAAAGATACTACAAATATTTTTAGCTACTCTTGTCTGTACACACACATTTTGACTCATTGTTGGTGCTAATTTACAAAATTCAGTTGTCTGCTTATCCAGGTCATGGGGGCAAGATCCTCAGCAGAGAGACTGAGCATCCCGTGCGTGTTCCACCAGGTCCTCTGCGGGGATCTTAAGGCATTCCCAGCCAAGAAATATTCTCCAGCGTGTCCTGGAGGCATATCAGTGAATCTGAGTGAAGCTGTTTTATGTTTCTCTCAAAAGTAAATGCACACCTGACCAATCCACAAAGACACTTTACACAATTCACAAGCAAAACTTAAGATCTACACATGATAATTCATGATAAATACACACATAAACATCATAAAACACATGAAAATTGTGGCTCTATTTGTAATTATTTTTTAGAAAAATCTTTCCCCATAAATGTACCGGGGCTAGCAGAGGATCTTGTTCTGGTTATTGGAGGTTGTAAATGAACAGATTAACACGCTAACTGACCTAACTGTAACAATCTGAATTTTTGCTAAGGGTTCCATTGCTAGTAGGTGTAATCTGTGCTGTTTTCATTCATTTATAATTATTACGGCCCACAAGTCCAATAGACAACCAAGGCTGATGCAATGATGTAGGCACATTCAATTTAGTATTTTGTTCTGATCTTGAGATCATTTATGAGAAAATGTATGTATTTATCATCTGCATGGGGTGAATTTCATTATCAACTTTGTACTTCCATATGTTTTTAATGTTAGGAAAACTTCTATCTTTTAAAATAAAGATATTTAAGATATTTCATTGCACACCTTAAAACAAAGCCATTATATAAAGACCAACAGCCAAATAATAAAAACAATATGTCAGCCATAGTCTCCCTGCTTTGAGATTAATTTATTTGTCTTCTGTATAACCGTTTTACTGTACACAGTCTGCTAGCAATGCAGAAATAACAAAGACATACCTATTGATTCCCATGGGATTTACAAGGCACTCTAATTAATCTACATACAGTATATATTTTATTAGTTTTTTTTTTTTACTGAGGAAAAAAAGCCTTGAAATGAAAATGCATGATATAATGATCCCAGGTGTCCACATTAGTTTGAGAACCTAGGGATTTTTTTCTTTAAGACAGGAATGCAGACCAAAACTCCACATTGCTGCCCTACCCTATTATTGTATGCATTGCTCTTCAGTTTGAGGGAAAAAAGCAAACATAAGTTTCCTCTGAACTGCTACTGACTGAGACTGGACACAAGATTTGCCAATAATCTCATGTCTAACTATTTCTGTTCACAAGATAATAATCTGGTCTTGCCTCATGCATAAACCTCACCTCTGGAATAGTATTAGTTCATGACAGTTGTATTTCCAATGCAGTCATGTAAGCTTCTGCAGACAAGCTGCAATATCTCGTCACCTAGTGGTGAAGAGATATTGCTAATATCTGCAGTTATGGTATAATGGCCTGTCAGTGTATAAACTGATGTATGTAATCCTCCAGTAATAAACACATTTAGAACCATGGATACAGGCAAACCTGTCAACAGGCCAACCATTGTAGATCAAATGGAAATCGATGTCAGAAGTGACATGTGTAGATGTGCGGTGCAGAGCAGATGTGCTTGAGTGCTTCTGTGATTGCATGCCAAGTTGGAATAATTTAGTTTAACTAATTCAATTATTTAATTATAATTACAATGTGATGCTAATATATTAGCATTAATCATTTTTAATTGAACAAATATGATTAAATGATTCAACAGTTAAGTAATTGAATTATTTAATTAGAATGTTTAGAAATTTTAAAATCATTGTTAATTTATCAAATAAGCTTAAATGATTTAACAGTTAACTAAATGTATTAAATAATTACATTAGGTAGTTAAACTATTATAAATTAATAGTAAAGTAAATGTTGTTTAAGCTAAATTTAAATTAAATTACATTGGATATATAATAATTTAAACTTTATTAGAATTAATTTATTAGAGTTTATTAAAAATTTGAATTAAATTGTTAATTATAACTGAATGATGGGAAGATATTTCATATTATGTATGAGGAATGGTAATATTGAATTAATTTCAATTAAATGAAGATGGTCCATTTGCTTATCCTTCTATTGAAATTTTGTTTAGTCTTGAAGCTTAAAGTAAATATAAAGATTTAAGAAAGCTAGTAAATTTAAAAGCAAAAACATAATTTGTGAGAAAAGAATGTTGAACTCAAATGATAAAGTGCTGACATTTCTTTTTAGTTATCTATTTCTGTTATAAATTAACTTTTTTTACCCTAGAACCCTCGCCTGTTCAATGTTAAAATCAACAAATTAATCAACTCAGAAATAAAATCAACTGCTTTATTTCTCGAGTGGAATCCAGTTTTGAAACTCTGGTAGACGCCGCAAAATCCCTTCAAGTGGGGATTTAAAGTAGCTTGACAACATGCCTGTATTTTGTGTGACTTATTTTGTGATGAGGAATTTTGTCCTGTCACCATCATGCCCACATTATGGTACACTGTCAAAACATGAATAGCTAAATAAATCATAAATAGATTAAACAAATTACAAATTGACAGTAAAATGGAAGCTTAAAATTATGTGTATGTTGTTATCTTTACTTTTGGGGGAAAGAACAATGATTCACCTACCAAAGTACTAGAGTCACAATCCTCCAAGATATTATATTACACCAACAGCTGCAGCACACTCCAAACACTCCAAGCCCTTTAGGTTGCCTGTTACTGAAGACCAGCAGTGGGAGTGCATCAGCATTTCAAATGCAGAGGATATCACAGCTAAATATATAATGACATTTCACATCTAAAACTATGGGGCTGCATTAATGGGTCTCAGTGGCTGGCAGGTTGAGGGAGTGCTGTGGGAGGTGTCAGGAGCACTGGAGCCCAGACTGCAACGTGCAGTGCGGCTCTACATACCCCTCCTTTAAAATGAAATCATAGTACTGCGAGTGGATTATTAATTAAACTGGAAGTAATCAGACTAATTCAGCTTTGTGACCTTGCAAAACCTTCTCACAGCTCAGTGTTCTCTAATATGATCCCATTAGGATTGCTAATTGAAGATGTTGTATCTTGAGTTCAGTGTTAAAATCTGACCTTTGACTTGACACATTCTCACTCCCAACTTGTCACATAACGACTACGGGATGCTAAGGGTCGGCCCGTGGCTTAAGTTTTAGGCTTAGGTTAGGTTAGGTTTAGGGTTAAAAATCTTTTTTTGAAAAATTGCGGTGAAAAGCAGCTTACAGACCTGCAGCGTAAAAAATAAACTCCATAGGAGTACCCTTTGGCGTTACTACGTCGATATATGATGATTTGGGAGTGAGAATGTGTTGATTTGAACATAACGTGACACCAAAGGTTCCTTCCGGAACGTCGATATGTGATGAGTTGTTCAAATTGCTTCCAATGTGTGGAAGAGAACACTGTTGGAGAGCTTCTTTACTGATTTGCACAAACATGAGTTGCAAATAAAATAATTTCTATTTCAATTAATGTCACAGTGTGTTTGGTATATTTCTTCCTCATACTGGTTTTTATTTTTAACGTAAAGTCACTGTTAAACTGTTTAGCCCTATTGTCAGTAAACCTCTGACTTTAAACTGAAAACAGTGAAGAAATCAAATCCATACTGAGGGGTGGATTCACTGAAGGTTTAGTGGTATTAAAACTGGAGCAAACATCACTCCACGCGCTAGTAAGGAGTACAAAGCCCAGTGAATCAGGAGTGTGCCGCCGCTGCACTTCCCAATGCGCCCTCAATCCATGTAGCGTTTCCCTTTAATGAATATGCATAGTAGGTGGATCTCCCAAGGGGGGCGCAAATTTGGGAGGAGGAAATGCAAATACTGTTTGTGGTGATTGTTTTAATACAAGAAAATAAAAAAAACAGGTGCAAACACACAAGCAGAGATCATTGCTACAGAAAATGTGGACAGAAAAGATGAAAAAAAGGCTCCAGTTCTGTGTGTGTGTCTGCAAGAAAGAGAGGTCGCTGTCTCACACACGCACGTGATCAGCCACATGCATGCCCCCATTCGTCAGTCACAGTCACATCCACGCACATTTCTCCACTGCGGGATGAATAAAAAATATCTCTCTATCTACTGTAATTCATCCATTTTTTTTCATTTCCTCTACTAACACCTCCAATTCTGCAGCTTCAAATTTTTATTTTCGCCTCCGCGCACTCATGTTCACGTCCATGTTCAACACAACACGTACAACACGCTTAGATTTAAATATTTAAATAAGGGCAGTCTGCACCAGTTCTGCACGTGCCAGGCACTAATCTTTGCTGCAATCTTAATGAATTCCGTGCAGCAAGTGAGGCAACTGCGTTACAAAAGGATTTAGGGAAGCAACTGAATTACCACCCTTTATTTCAGATCTTAGTGAATCCACCCTGGAAATTATTACTCTTCAGCTGCCCTTTCCCGGAGGGCTTTTAATGAACATGAAGAATCTCCTCCCAGTGAGTGGGTCAGCCTCATTAACCACACCTCCAGGGAAGGGAGACTCAAGGTAGGAAATGGAAAGGGTGGGGAAGAGTTTATTATTTTAAAGTGAGAGTGCGATTTGATTTTGTTGTTGTGCATATTGTACTTATTGTGTTGTGTAATCAAACCAGTCTGGTGACAAGTGTGGAATGTAGGTATAATGGTAGTGGGAGGGAAGGAGTGAGTGGTTTTACCTAAAACAGGTATTAGGGATCAACGTGTCTAAGGTTAAGCCCAGTACGAGTTTATCCTACAGCCCAAGGCATGCCAGTGCATCCAAGACTAATGTTTGACCAAGAACCGCTACTGTGAACCCAAGCGCTGTCCCGGGCCTAAAGATGCAGTCAGAGCAGCAGAAAGAGCAGGGGCCAAGGAGCCCCAGGACACCCCCCATGACCTAGCAGCCCCCCATACGCCCCCAAGATCCCAAGCCGAGAGGCAGCCACCGCCCCCACATACACACCTGAGAATGCGCCAAGAACCTAAGAACTCAGCGCACCCTGCCACCAACCACAGCCCCAAAGCCCCAGATCACCCTTCATCAATGCCACCTGTACGATGAGCCTTGGTTATTTCAAAGTCAGGACCCCACAAGGGCCCAACCAGACCGCCATACCAGTATGCGACATGCGCAACCCCGAGGTGGCTAAGCCGCAGATGCCGGCCCCGCAGGGCACCACCCAAGCAGGGGCAATCCCGCACCGCACCCGCAGGCATCCGGAACCCCAAAGGGCGAGCCCCCGGGTGAAGCCCCCCTGGAATAACCTCCGAATGAGTGAACCCACCCACCTCCCTGTTATGGTATCTCTCTAAATGTGTGTGTTTAGTGAATGTATGAGGTGCAAATAAAAGAAAGGGGATAGAGGAGAGCGGTGCTCCCCACCCAATCTTTGTGTATATATGTGCATGTGGTGCATTAGAGCCGGAGGGTGGAGGTGATGATGGTGGTGGTGTGTTGAGGTGTGATTAAAATTGGAGGGACTGGTAGGGCAAATTGAGGTGGGAGTGCCATCCCCATGCCACTACACGGTAGCACAAGCGCTGGCTTTTGTGTGTGGGTGATCCATCCACCCATCCCACTTTTCAACCCCCTCCTTAAAAGAGTTGTGTTCCCTTGTCAGCTGTCATCATATAACTGTCTGTAGACCCAGGGCCTAATGACAGGATCAGTAGTACATACAAAATAGAATCATAGCATTTGGTTCAATTGCTACTGTGTGAAAGGCCTTTAAAATAGAGGGAAAAACCCAAACAAACACATCCTGACAGAATGAAAGTATGCAACACTGAACAATGGCCTTTAAATCATAGCCCACGAATATACTCTTATACTCGTAGAAATTATTTTGAAGCTTTGCAGTAGCAAATACAATTTCAATGAGCAGCAACCTTCTATTTTTAACAAATAAATTATCCAACCTATGTGATGCTGTTTTACCACATTGTTTTATTGGCAAGCAAAGGAAACTCTGCCATAAACAAAATGAGACATTTAAGAGCTTGCAAAAGATCTGCTGCCAGTGCTTCCAAACCTTGTAGTCAGTTTCAAATGTAAACAGTGACCCCCAATGGTTGATTCCATGTAATCTTCAAAAGGGTTAACACAATTTTAACATCTCTATTATACATAGGGATGTACTGGCTGTCTTGTGCATCAGGGGTCAGTGTTGTTTCACAGCAAATCTTGGAAAAAGATGTCAATGTCAACAGCAGAGAGCTCACGTCTGTCTCATTGACAGCCTAATCCCAATTAATCCCAACTAATATTGCGTTTAACTACTCCTATCAACCAGTTCTCTGCCCTGGACATTCGGTGATGAAACATGGACAAGGGCTGAGAAAACCTAATACTGCAGTGAACATGATAGACTGAAGTGGGAAAAAATGAGAGTTAAGAGTTAGAGAGATAGAAGAATGGACAAACTACTACCTTACATTTCAACCTTTGACCTGAGCACAGGACAATGCACATGCACATAGACATTAATTAAGGCAATGATTAAATGAAGTGTAACACACAAAAGAAGATCTCTGCAATGCAAATGCCACTTGTGTAATACAATATGACACATAACCCAAGCCAAGAAATCGGACCACAAACAATTGTGTTGAGTCGCAATGCCCTTTTTTATTAGGGACTGAGCACCAACTTATTGTAATGCAAGTCGTTTTTATTATAATTATTACAAAAAAGTGATTGCATTTTTGAGAGCCTAAACACGTTCAAATCTCATTAAAATTTAAAGTTGAATCTTTATAGATTGAAATATTCCTCTTAGCAGCCTGTTCACTTGGATAATGTGCTACGCTTGTGGAAGAGTTTGTAGAGCTAAGCAGATGCTACTTAATTATAGCAGCTTTCATTTGTATGCCAACATTTTTTAATTGTTTAACTCAACCATCATTGATAGTCATAGCGCCACCTATTGGTTTAAAGAAAATGATAGGCATTATATTTGCACAAAACATTGCAAGAAAATTTGTGATATAATCCTTGAAAATGGTCAGCTACGTCTCAACATGGCTGGGCGATTAATTTAATTTCCATTTCAATTTTGGCTTCCCATGTAGAAACTTGTAGATGGCAGACAATGGCAGAAAGGCAGCCTTTGGTCAGGAAGAAAGGAAACGTGAATTATGTGGTGTGGGAACACTTCGGTTTCGAGGAGTCTGACTCGGAACAAACCAAGATATTGTGTAAGATATGTCACGCGACCGTGTCTGCACCTCAAGGAAACACGACCAATTTATTTAACCATCTAAAGTCCACACACAGCACAAGATATGATCAAGCAGGGAAGAAACAAAACTCAAAAATGAAAAGTTCCTTGACTCCTGCCACCGCCACACAGTCCTCAATTAAAGACAAATTTTACAATGCCACTGCATATCCACTTATCTCCCACAGACATAAAGAAATAATGGATGTAGTCACATATGATTGCCAAAGACATGTGCCCTTTCAATAACGTCAGTGACCCGGGGTTCATTAAACTGATGAACACATTGGACATGCGGTATGTGTTAACATCACGTCACCATTTTAGCAGAATTGTGCTGCCTGTATTTTATGACGAATGTCATGGAAAAGTTGCAAGAGACGTGTCAACAGCATTATATTTTGCCACCACAACGGACCAATGGTCGAGCCACTCGATGGAGCCATATATAAGCCTCACGCTTCATTACATCGATGCAGATTTCACCATAAAGACAAATTGTCTCCAAACTGCATTTTTCCCAGAAGACCACACAGGGCAACATATAGCCGATGGCCTGAGGCAAGCGATGGCTGCATGGGACATGAACAAAGAGTAACTCGTCTGTATCACAACAGTCAATGCTTCAAATATGAAGCTGGCAGCTGAACTCAATGGCTGGATGAGGCTGCAGTGCTTCGGGCATAGACTCCACTTGGCCATAGATGAGTAGTAGGTTTCCTTCTCCTGATTGTGTGATGCAATGGCAATGCATGGAAGCTCCTGATTGCTGGTCGATTTATATTCTAGTTTCCAATTTTATTTTTTATTTTTGCACCCCCATGGCAATTTGCGTACCCAGGATGTAGAATATATCATGTTAGCTATCTATCTATCCATCTATCACACATACACAATAATGTATTTAATTCCTAATAATAATTCCAATCTCCCAGCCTATTGATACACTAATGAAGATGATGATGGTGGTAATGATGATAAATGTTTATCCATCCATCTTCAGACCCACTTATTCCTGTTTGACAGGGTTGCGGGGGTCTGCCGGTGACATTCTCCGGCTCTCATTGGGCGCTGGTACACCCTGGACAGGGCGCCAGTCCATCACAGGGCAAAACTTACAGCACATGGTATTTCCAGACAGTCTCCCATTCAAGGTACTAACCATGCTCGGCTTTGTTTAGCTTCCGAGATCAGACGAGATCGGGCTTGATCAGAGCTGTATGGCCATAAGCATAAATGTTTATATTTATTGTCATTTTAGAGAATGCAATGAAGGACCACAGGAGTGGCCGCGCGATGGGGGTCTGCAAAAAACTGGTCAGCGCCTCTCCTACCGTTGGAAAAAAAGAGGGAGCTGACAGATGTACAGAAAAGACTGAATCTGTCAGAACACCCCCACCTGGGTGGACAGTGTCCACCCAGGTGGGGGTCTTAGCAGGCTATGATTGGCATGGTCCTAGAGCAGCAGAAGGCCAATACAGAGGTCCTCTACAACAACACAAAAAACAGATACCTCACCCCGGACATCGATGTACTGGAGGCCATCAACAAGTCACTAAGCCCTCTCGTTGAATTTAACGATGCACTTTCTGGGGAGCAATATGTGAATGTGTCTTTTGTCAAGCCAATTCTCCATTTTTGGCCGTGCAGAAGGACGACACAGACCTTGCGAAGTGCATCAAGAAGAAGATTGTGGGCTATCTCAATGAGAACTATGATGATGCACCAACACAAGAGCTGCTGGACATGGCCTCAGCCCTGGACCCAAGGTTCAAGCTCACATATGTGAGTGAAGACAAGCGTGGGTCAATTGAAGAAAGACTGTCATCTGAGATGAAGACCGTCATGGTAATTATAATTATAATAACAATACTATTGTACTGATAATAACAGTAAATACAATGTAATTTAATGTAAACAAAAGTTGTTATATTTTATTTTTTCATGTTTTGAATACCCATAACCATTTAGTCAGATTAAACATATCAATCATATCTCTTCACAATATTCTCCTCCTATTCCCAGGAGAAGTCCCCTGAGAGAGCAGTGACTCCTGCTGATGACACTGATGCTGCTGCTGGTGGTGCATGAAAGAAGAAAGCCCTGGGCCGCTGCTCTTCAACTGGACCAGGACCAGGACAAGGCCACAGCATTTGAGCTACTGATGCGGTCCCAGAAGTTCTAACCACGGCTCCCCAACCTGGCAAGGAAATATATTTGCATTCCAGCCACAAGTGCCTTGTCAGAGAGGGTTTTCAGTACAGGTGGTAATGTCGTCACCTGCCTGCGCTCATCCCTGAAACCCGACCAAGTGAACAGACTGGCTAAAAAAACTGTTAACTGTTATATCACTGATATACTGATTATTACGACAGTGTTTTTTTGCAGTACTAGTTAAGGTGTTGTAGAGCATTTTTTTTTTTTTTTATGGTAAAGTAATAGTCGGATAGTGTGTATTTTTTTATTATTTTTTTTTTTACATATTATTTAATTCATCTTCTTAAAATATTTTTCTGTTATTGCTTTGAATTTTTATTGTTTCTCAGTTCAAACTCATCGTGTTAAAATTGTGATTTCAATATCAATCAAAAGAATCAGGATTATGATTTTTGCCATAATCAATCAGCCCTATCTCAACACTTTAAAATTTCTGCCACACCTCAACGTGCACCACGTCCCAACATGCGTGTGGTTGAGAGGACCCATTCAACGCTGCTTGCAGCTTTTTTTTAATTATTATTATTCTTATTATTATTATATTTTTTTGCCTCGGGGCATATCTTCTGTGCAAACAAACATGCATTTACTGAAAATTGTTGAACTTAAGGGTTATTTTCAGTGGGTTGCAGGAAAACAAGTTTAAATTAAATGCAATGCATTTAATTTGAAAACAACTTGTTTTTCAACAGAGTTTCAGACTTCCACCACTTGAGGGCAGTATTGGTTACTTTTCTTTGAGGTCTGTAGTGACCTCTGTTAAGGTAAAGACGAGAAACAAATTACTTTAATATTAATTTTTCAATGTTGAAAGCACTTAATGTTTAATTTAAAAAAAAATGTTTAGGGATATAAACAGCTGCTTAACACATTGAATTGTTTCCAAAATGCTGTGTTAGTTATTGATATTAGTCTGAATTAGTGAGTAGTTGTGTACATGTCTAATTTATTTTATTGTCATTATAAAAATATTTAGCATTTCATGCTCCGAGATGCACATTTAGGACTTGTTCAAAATTAAAACCAAAGGATAATTGTGTAAGACACAATTCCCTCGATCACCTGCTTAACATTTCGGTCTCTTATGAACTTGAATAAAATAATTAAAAAAAGTTCCATAATGTTATTAAAGGCTTCATTTTTTTCTTCATTTAACCAATTTAGGAAATTTAGTATAGCATTTAATTTGGTCACAGCCTGTCACCAGGAGTCAATAGTAGGTATTTGAAGCCAGACCAACTGAGAACCACTTTGACAAATATTTGTTAGAGCAGGCTTATGTACAAACTATGAATCCTAAACTTTATGAATCATCTAAAGAGCAAAAATTGTATTTTCCCCCCCAGAAAATTCTATTCTGCTATTAAAAACCTCATAAAGCCCAGATTTAGCAAGTACAGAAAATAACACAGACGTGCGTCTCCTTTATTATTAACAGGTTTCCTGCGGAAAGTTGAAAGAGGGCCTTCTAAAAATCATTCATCTACGTAATATGCACGGAAGATCATAATTTCAACCACACATTTTAGTAAAAACAAAAATAATTGCTCAACTGGAACAGTTAAGCAGAGACAAGTTGTACAAAAGTCTGATCTGCAATTAAAGGAAAAGTTTGTTTGACATTATTGTTACTAAAGGGAAAGTTATAAAATTGAATTCCACATACTTTATCCAGCCCGCACCGTGAATGTGATTGTTTGTGAGGTATTAATTTAAGCAGACTGTGATTGTGCTTAGATGAAGATCAGACAATAATTAATGACCCCTTTAAGCAGAAGTCATTCCAAAATGATCATATACTTTTAGGTGGGTTGGAAGCTGTTGCAGTAGTCTAGCAAAAACAAAAAAGCATGAATAATCATTCCGAGCTTGTCCTTAGACACAATGGGCCTGAGCTTAGCGATATAGCGAAGCTGGAAGAAGCTGCCTTGAGTGATGATCTAGTGACATGGCTTCATCAAAGATCACCCCAGTTCCTCAGTTTAATTTTAGCCGAGAAGCTCAGATCACCAAAGTGCTGCTTAATAGTGGGAGTGGCACTATCCGGGGCAATGATAAGCATCTTGTTTTTTTTCTGCGTTCAGTTGAGGACTGTTGTTGCTTAACCACTGCTTGATTTGTGACAGGCAGTTCATTAAGGAGATCAGTTTGTGAACTTCAGAAGCCTTAAATGCTAGGGCTGCTCGATTATAGAAAAAATAATAATCATGATTATTTTAGTCATATTTGAAATCATGATTATTCAAATAATTGTTTGTTAACCAAAAAGTTATTTATTTTTTGTACAAAAAAAAAACATAAAATATATTCTTTAAGCATAAATAAAAAGCTTCAAACACTAAAATTAAGTATGTTCACTTTTGCACAAAAACAAAACACTTCTTGCACTCTAGGTCTTCCCATATAAGATCATTTGACTTCCCATGCTTGTTTACGAAGTGTTTTTGCCTTATTTATCCTGCTGTTTATCATGTTTCAAATTCACTAGCAACAACTTTTCTTGTGTTTGGCCTGCAGGCTTGCTTTGGCTTTGAGAGGGGTGGGGTGGAGGGGAGGAGCTTGCATGTTATGTTATTTTTGTAATCGCTGGGTGCAATAATCAAAATTGTAATCGAATTTCGATTAATTGAGCAGCCCTATTAAATGCACAATACAACTGAAGATTGTCAGCGAAGAGATGGTAGGAGACATCACTGAACTGCTGGATTATCCGACCAAGGGGAAGAGCATAAAACAAAAACAGGAGACGTCCCAGAACAGAGCCCTAGGCATGCCACACAGCAGGTTGCATGGCTCGCACTTACTCCTACCAGCCAGGTATGAGGAGAACCACTGGAGCACTGGACCAGACAGCCCAATCAGATCACGCAGTCTGTTTATCAGGATCTGGTAGATGACTGTGTCGAAGGCTGAGGAAAGGTCCAGCAGCACCAACACTTACATTTCTTCAAGTCGGCAGACATCATGATGTCACTGGATACTTTCAGTAGCACAGTTTCTGTGGACTGGTAATCTGACTGGAACTAGATGTTGCGTGAGTCTAGGAATGATGTAAGTTGTAGAAACCACTTTCTCCAACGTTTTGACCAAGAATTTAGATATTGGCCACTTTAGGATTCTTGTTATTAGAAGATGTGGGTTTGGTCCCACATAAACTATTGCAGGGGTCTGCAACCTGCTGCTCTGGAGCCTCATGTGGCTCTTTGATGGCGCCTTTGTTTGGCTGTGCCGCTGCCTCTATGTTATAATGTCTGTTACAATGTCGGTTTCCTGCATAATTTCTAATAATCTATATCTTTTCTGATGACCAGTGATTGTGTTGTCGCTGTGCGGATGTATGATCGCAGCTCTCTTTTCAACATCAAAGCAGCGATGGAACACCGCTTCAATGGCTGGGACAGCTACAGGAGCACTTTCCCGCCTCCGTTCGTGTGCGCCCCCAATTCCAAGGATTACCTGTTGCTGGTGCGACCACCGGGCAACCCCAGGAACAGGGCGAGACGCAGAGGCTGCAGGGCTGGCGTCCTGGCCCTGATCCGACGAACCGCATGAGGTCTGTCAGGTTTCAGGCGACCTGTGCTTGTCTACAGGTGGCTGCAACCCGTTCCCCTCCAGCAGCAGGATGTGAGTAACAGTGCTGCCCTGCCCCCCGCTCTGCGGGTCTCAATTCTCATGATCATGTCGTAAAATCGAGTGCCTTTGGGCGCCTTTATTGACAAGGTTAGGAAAATAAAAGAGAATATTGCTTCTCCTCCTTCCTGCAGTCAGGACTGTGTTGACCCTCCTCTTCACAATTGGTCTTCTTTTAAGTCAGTCTCCCAAGTGGATGTCCTATCGACCATAAAAAGCATGAAAGTATCATCCTGTAGTCTAGATGTCATCCCAGCTAGACTTTTTATTAATGTTTTGGAATCAAGCGGCCCATTGATCACTAAAATGTTTAACATTTCTTTTGCTGCTGGTGTATTCCCGTGTTCTCTTAAACATGCTGCTGTTGAACCTAAATTGAAAAAACCTAGCTTGGACCCAACAAAACTTCAGAACTTCAGGCCAATTTCAAAGATCCCGTTCCTGGCTAAAGTTTTAGAAAAGTTAGCCTGTAATCAGCTCACATCCTTCTTGGAGGCTAACAACATTTTTGACACTTTCCAGTCTGGTTTCAGAAAGTTGAAACCATCGACTGAAACAGCACTGCTGAAAGTGTCCAGTGACATCATGATGGCTGCCGACTCTGGTAAATGTTCCGTTTCAGTCCTGTTAGACCTGTCGGCTGCGTTTGACACGGTCGATCACGGAATCTTGTTTAAGCGACTGCGGGATGTGGTCGGCATGTCAGGCCCTGTGTTAGAGTGGTTCAGGTCTTACCTGACTAGTAGAACGTTCTCTGTGTCCTCTAACAATATGATGTCAGAAACTGCAGACTTAAAGTGGGGTGTACCCCAGGGTTCAGTCTTTGGGCCGCTTTTGTTCCTGATTTATTTACTCCCTCTCGGCGAGCTGTACCAGCAGTTCAGTGAGGTCTCCTATCACCTGTATGCTGATGACCTCCAGCTGTACTGCTCTTTCAAGTCCTCCGAACCCCAGAGACTGGCTTCTCTCACAAACTGCCTGGCCAAAATAAAACAATGGCTAAGTGAAAATAGCCTCCAGCTGAATTCCTGTAAAACAGAATCTCTATTCGTTGCTCCGGACAGTATTGTGCCTCTTAGTTTTAAAAATGTGTCTTATCATTTTTATGCTGACGATATCCAGTTCTACTGCTCCTTTAATGACTCTGAGTTTCACTTTTTATCAGAGTTCTTAGACTGTATATCCTGTATCAAAAACTGGCTGTTATCAATTTATCTCCAGATAAATTCAAACAAAACAGAAACTCTGATCATTGCTCCTGATAAAAACATCCCTCTGATTAAAAACTCTCTTGGTGATCTGGGCTCATCTGTTAAAACCAGCCTCAGAAACCTTGGGGTTGTTTTTGATCAGTCCATGTCTTTGGAGGAACATTGTCGTCAATTGACTAAAAACTGTTTTTACCACCTGAGAAATATCTCTAAAGTGAGGCATTTATTATCAAAATCAGATCTGGAACTGGTCGATATCATCCCGCATTGACTAATGTAATTCTGTTTTTACTTGTTTTAATAAGTCGACCCTAAACAGACTCCAGATCGTTCAGAACGCTGCTGCCAGACTTTTAACTGGTGCTTCTAGAACATCCCACATCACCCCATTCTTGCTACTCTGCACTGGCTTCCACTTAAGTTTCGCATAAAATATAAAATATTAGTTCTCACGTTCCGAGCATTACATGGTCAGGCCCCTAAATATATCTCAGACTTGTTGTGCCCCTACTCATCAGGGCGATGCCTTCGGTCTTCAGGTCAGGGTCTCCTAAAGACCCCAAAAACTAAATTTAAGACCAGAGGAGACCTGGCGTTCCAGGCTGTAGCTCCCAGACTCTGGAATAACCTGCACCAGTCTCTCAGGGAGCTCAACTGTGTGGACACTTTTAAAAAACTGCTGAAGACTACACTTTACAGTAAAGCTTTTAGTTAACTGGATTTCAATTTTTATTTGTCGTTTAATGTTGCTGTTCTTATGATATTTATGCACTTTTATTATTCTATTGTGTTGCACTTGTACTTTTACCACAACTCTGTACAGCACTATGTGATTTTATCTGCAAAAAGCACTTTATAAATAAACTACTTACTTACTTACTTACTTACTTATTAAGCAGCACCTTGGCACCCTAAGTAGCTCTGTAAAAGGTAGTCTGCGGAACCTTGTAGTAACTTTTGATGAAGGGATGTCCCTAGAACGGCATTCTAAACAGCTTATCAGGAACTGTTTTTTCCATTTCAGAAAGATCGCTAAGCTGAGACACATGGTCTCTCCTCATGAGCTTGAGATGATTGTCTACTGATTAGACTACTGTAACAGCCTGTTTACATGCCTTAGTAAAAAAGACTTGGCTCGCCTACAAGTAGTCCAAAACTCTGCTCCCTGTCATATACAGGATTAATTTTAAAATCCTGGTACTGACGTTCAGGGCTCTCCATGGTCAGGCGCCTGGATACATTAAAGGCCTGATCCAGCCCTGTGTCTCCAATAGGAGCTTGAGGTCCTCGTCTCAGAACCTGCTGATGGTCCCCTGCACTCGCTTTAAAACTCGAGGAGATCGATCATTTAAAGCGGTAGCTCCTCGCCTTTGGAATGAACTCCCACACACTCTGCACATGCTCGACTCCGTGGATGATTTCAAAAATCAACTAAAGACATACTTTTTTAGGGAGGCTTTCTAGCCACACGTTTGTATCTACCCAATGTAGGCTTTGTATGTACCCTTTTATTTCTTGCATTCTACCAACACTGCACTGTACTGGTATATGTACTCTTATTGTTATTGTTTTAAACTGTAAAATGTGAAGCACTTTGTGACCCTGGTCTGTGAAAAGCGCTATATAAATAAATTTTACTTACTTACTTAGATGCTATCAGTTTAGCAAAGTAGCTGGATCTTGCCTTCTTAATTGTTTTGTTTAAGGAGGACATTTGATTCCTGAAATACAGTCTGTGAACCTCAAGTTTAGTAGATTTCCAAAGGCGCTCGGTTTTGCGATACAATGTTCTCAGGCTCAAAATATTTTCATTTAGCGACGAACCATTACAGCTTTAGGGAGACATGGCTAGGTTTTAGAGGTCCCACTTGGTCGATAATTGAGCCACAGTGTGAGTTGAAACAGTTCATAAAGCCATTAACGTCAACACAGTGACTCAGATTACAGGGATCAAACATAGCACAGAATCTCTCTGTGATGATTCTCCATTCTGGATAGGTCTAGACTCAGGGAAGACATTAAGGTAAAAAAACACACTGCTATGGTCACTCAGATGGACATCCTCTCCACGTACATTTCCAAAATGTAGGCCAAGCAAAAACACCAGGTCCAGAGTATGACCTGTGCTGTGGGTAGGCCTCGATACATGCTGCTTTAAGTTAAAAGATTCAGTTATAGATAAAAGTTCAGCTGCTGGGCTAGATGTGCCATCATCAATGTGCAAGTTCATATCTCCAAGAATTAAAACTTTTTCCATTTTTGTTATCGACAATAGTAAGTTATTAAAATCATTTAAAAGATGCCAGCAGGGCCAGGAGAGATCAAGAGCCAGTCAAATATGACGGAGGAACTTTGATCATTTGGGACTCAAAAGTGGTGAAATGGTCAGTGTTTATCATTCTGCATGTGTATCTGTCCCCGTCCACAGCAGTAAGATCACCCCCACGGCGACTGGGACGGGGCTGGCCAAGGACTGCGCATTCAGCAGTGCACAGCTCATTTAAATGAATAAACTTCCAATCACTTTTCCTTGTCTCCGTGAGAAACATTAGGTCCAGGTTTTCTCTGGTGAACAGTTTGTTAAGAGAGAAGGATTTATTAGTAATAGAGCGAGCATTAAACAAGCCAAAGCGGCTTGATGGTGATGACGTTGCCGTGCTTATGTCGGGATTGGCCGCAACCACTTGCCGCGGTCATGTGACGTCCAGTTGTACCGGCGGCCGTGGGTCAGTTGTTTATCCATCGATGTGGACACGAAAGTGACAGTTCCGATGACCTGGTGGCTCCGCACGACGACCAGTGCTGCAGCTCCGGACTGCAGGGAAGCTTAGGTCCAGCTGGAAGGAGCCACAGGCAGTCCACACAGCCCACCTGGACTTAACCAGGACGCCAGACCTGCAGCTTCTTTTCCTCACCCTCTTCTTTGAACCACCTGGGACTCATGACAGCAGCAGGTAGTCTAGAGCGATGGACGTGCACACAAATGATAGTTGGAATGCTTGTTTGTAGCTGTCCAAGTCATTGAAGACTTAAATCCACCCAAAAAGGAGTTTGGACGCAGAGATTCAGTCAAAATCCATAAGATTCCTCTTAATTTGGTCTTCAACAAGGAAATAAATAATTTAGCCCAGTTCATCTTCACCAGTTAGAATCCACGAAGAGAATGAACTTTGGTCCAAGTTATCTTCCCAGCTGGAATCCACGGAGACTGTCATTAGAGAGCTTTTTTTAAACTCAACTTCGGCTGGACCTCCTCTCTTCTTTTCCCCGCCTCTGTCATATCAGTGTGTGTGTGACAGAAATCCATATTTGGGCATTTCTTTGTGGCCAGTTGCTTTTGCGTGTATGAGAGAGAAGTCTATGTCACCTTTCAGCCAGGCATGTCTGGACTTGTCTTACACTGACTTTAACCTCAAGTAACCTGTAGTGAAACACATTTTTATGATATATAGAAACATCACAGTTACACAAAAGATATATGTCTTTCAAGGAAAGGTTATGACAAATACATTGATATCAGATACGTGCATTTCATCATTGAAAAAACATGTTAACACATGGATTATGTTAAAAGTAACAGTGATTAAAACAGTTAAATATGTTACATATTTTCCTAACAGCAAAGTTGTAAAATCAAAGGATAAGGATAAAAGTGGTTTATTAAACAATGATCTTTACCATCCTAAAGAGTGATGGGCATCTCAACTCATCATGCCACCTTGAAAACTAGAAGAGTACTGATGTTTTCTTGCCCTTGTCTTATAACTATTTTATGTCACTGAAAGAAATTCAAAAAACAGTATGTTGGCAGTCAACTAGAATGCTGTTGGTGTGTACACTGCCAATATCCTTAATGTGCCTGTAAGGTTTTCTGTACCTTCTTCCCTGATCTTTTAAGTGAACAGCTCCAAGGACAGATGACAAGAGTAATATAAATTCAATGAGGTTTATTCAAGTTTAGTAGACTAAGGTCCACTCGCAGGTGGTAGAAAAACGGAGGAAGACGTCTGTGTTCCTCCATGTCTGTGTCTCTCTTTGTTCTCTATCGTGTTCTCTGCCCTTGAGTGGCAGCTGCTCAGGGCAGACTGACAACCATCACTCTGCATCCAGACTGTAAAAGGAATTGCATCTGTCCACATCGGATAAGCTTCTCTTAGGTTTCAGGCAATGTATTTCATCTGTTCTTGCTCTCCCTCTTAAACCAGTACGCGTGGCAGACCCTGCGCAGTCACAGGGATCTGAGAGGACACGCAGTGGTCTGTTCCTCCTGTGAACGTTTGTGCATTTAGACTGTTGCTTCTCCACCTCGGTCTGCATTTTTCCACTTGATTTGCTGTGATGGGGACTTCTGATGGAGAGTCCGTCATTACACTTTTACTACTGATGGTACGTGAACGCGCTAGAGTTCACTCAAGCAGCCAATAGCAATGTCCAAAACAGCTCATGGAGCACTTGTGTTTGTAGAAAAATCTCTGATTTTCAGCGTCACACTACTGGAATTCAGAATGTCTTTTACAGGGCCAGGAGAAGGAGAAGAGATTCACTCAGAACACTTTGGATTACACTATACTCAAAGATGATTATGGAATTATGGAAACTTACATACTGCAGCATTAAGTGTACATTTTGTTTATATTTTTTTTCTTAGGTTCTAGCAGATCTAATTTTAACAGTGGTGGTGGCGTCACGGTTAAGTAATTGGAAGGTCAACCGTTCAAGTCCAAACTGGGTCACTGTGGGATGTTGAGCAAGTCCCTTAACCCTAAATGCTCATGTTGATAACTCAGGTTTTAGCACAGATCCTATGCGTTACGGATCCGAAAGGGAAGAAGAGTTTTCTGAAGATGACCTACAATCATCAGACAACAGCACTGTGCTTTTTGCGGGCGCTTGCTACACGTTTGAGCTAGCTGACACACAGCCAAATGATCTGGACAATGGTAGCAGAGGCAAAGAGGACACAAAATAAATAAAACCACATGTATTTCAAAATACACCTGAAACAATGGTAGATAAAAAAAGTAAACATTGTTAACACATGCTGATACATCCACAAACCTAGAATGTATTAGTTGTTGTAATATTTTGAGCAACAAGTCCTTTACTGAAATTTGGTATGTGTGGATGTATCTATTATTTTCACTTTGTTATACCTTGCTTTAAGGGTGTCACACACCTTCTCATCTATGAACTTTGCAATCACGGTCTCATCCAACCGTTGCTGCTCTCACAAGAATTTCTGGATATTTGGATCCATTCTGACAGATTAAAAAAAAAAAAAATCTGTCAAGCAAACAACACCACCAATAATAATAATAATAATAATAATAATAATAATAATAATAATAATAACAACAACAATATCAATAACAATAATAATAAGTTTGGATATCTGAAATGTGCTTTGAGTCATTATAGCCAGGGGGTTTTAACTGAATCAAAGGTTGAACTCTTCAGAGTTTTAATTTGCTTCAATAGCCTAGATTGATTCCCATGACACTTCCTAAAGGAATACATCACCAGTTACCATGACAACGATACATAGTTGAATCTGGGAAGCGACTATCAGTCAAAATAAAGCATGCTGGCAGCAGCCTACAACTTGAAACCATCAAACAACATATTAAACATCAATAAATACAAGTACATCATTAAACTAGCTGTTAATAAGCTATTTCATATTATATACTACATAGGCTATGCTAATAGGCTACATATTTATTATTATAATCATAGCTGCGTAGGCTATTATAATTAAAAAATTATAATTACGTGCATAGATACTTAAAATTGTACACCGCTGATGTTGGCTACAGTTTTATGCTACTTTGTGTTGGGACAATTAGACGGGGTGACGCTCTATCGTTGCCAACACAAAGCTTTATTTGCCTCCTTTTCCTCTAAACCAAGAGAAATGTTGGAGTGGCAGTGTATTGGATGACCCACTAATGTCCAGTGAAGTGGCGAATTTGCAGATATACCATTCTGACCCATGCATATACTGGAAAACAGCATTGAGATAGTGGACACTGTGCATCAAAGAGTTAAATCTGAAGACGTGGGTTACAGAATCTCTTGTGCTTATAATCATAGGCTATCTTCAAACAGCACACTGCAGTAGATGTACACTGCGAGTATGACAATATGCAGCTTGTGCATTTTTATGTAGGCCTATGCATGGTACAGTATGCAGAATTATTGTTTTGAAAATCTATTCAGTTACAAAACCCGATTAACTGGGAGCCGAAATTGGTCACTTAAACAGACAACTAATTTGGCGAACGTGGATGCTAAGTTAACGTTAGCTGAGATTGGCACACATGTTAAAGGTTTATCAAAGTGTAAATATGGTAAATCTGCAAGATGTTAAACGTGTTCATTATGACATGGCTGCATTAAGTCTATGACAATGGATCCAGCTTACCTGGCAGGTGCAGCCATGGACGAATCCAAACTCTCAACTGAAGTCCTTGAGCAATGTGTGGGTGCACGAATTGCAAAACCGAGCGCACGGTTTAATAATCTGTGGGCACGGATTTTCACCGGATTTTTTTTTTTTTTACCCCTGACCCTTGCCGGGCTCCGTACCGTATGCCTACATCGTAAATGTTCAGCTGAAAACTCAATGATGTAAAACTCAGCCAAGTGGAAGATACAAGGTTTTACATGACAGATGTTGTTTACTAACATTATAAAGTTGCTCTCTGCACTGGACTTTAAATATTGCTCAGAAATTGAGCAAAGCGCACTATGAATAAAAGCAACAGCTAAATACATCATTTTCTTTAAGCAAATATCAAAACCAATCACATTTTCAGCTATGGGAAATCTTCTCTCGAAGAGATATTTTTGTTTGGATAGGAGGCCTTCTGGCTACACAGCCTCATTATTTGGTTTACGTCCTGACTACATGTCTCTTATCTTATCCTCAGCAGCACCACAGTGGATCTTAGCTTCAGAAAAGAGATTTAACACATCCGCCTATTAAAATAAAGTGTGACACAAAAAGGCCATGTTAGACATTGAGTAGTGGGCATGATTTTGGGAATAAAGACTCATATCCACCTCTGGAAAATAACATTTGTATGGTCAGAATTCGGTCCGACACCATAGTTTCTCTCATCCTACTTTTTTTTCCCTCCTCCTCTGTAAAAGCTGTTCTATGTCCGTCATTCATCCTGTCTTTGCAAACATGCAATAATAATAATAATAATAATAATAATAATAATAATAATAATAATAATGCATTGGATGTTATATAGCGCTTTATCATAGACACTTGTTATGGCAATTTTTATATTCATCATAATATCGTCAAATGTGTGTTCATGTGTACAATTTGTCATGTTTTAATACATGATGACTCCATTACTCTTCGCACTTTTGAACAGCTGAGTCATGTTAGATTAAACAGTACAGATCGTATTGTACTCAGTGCAACACAGAGTCTCTGCTGAAGGCCATACACACGAACACACACACTATCAAGGATAGATAAGAGTGGCGCCCAATCTTCCTCATAATATACACGTCTTCATCATCCTCAAATGTTTCCACTGTTGGGCATCTGACTCCCTCCTTCTCCTCACCTCAGGGTGGAACTTTTTCTGTTATCTGTATATAAGCTTAAGTTGTGAAACTGTTAGTTAGAGTGAGTCTTGCCTTTTTGCTCTGCCACGAGCCTTTTGCCTTTCATTCTTTCAGGATGGAAGCTTCTTTTTTACTCCTTTTTTATTTAATTTTATGATAAATCTTTTTTATAAAATCATCAATGCCTCGCCTGGACTCCATCATTCAACCAGAGCAATAAATCATGACTCCAAATGAAGTCAACTGCAAATTAGCCGTGACACACTCAAAGCACTTTACACAATTAAGGCATTTCTCTTTCACTCTACAGTTTGTGGTGGCAAGCTACTATTGTAGCCACAGCTGCCACTGGGGCGACTGTCCCCCATGCAAGTGTTGCAGATCTGCTGTATTTCCATCATCACTTACGGTGTAATTTCCAAGCTCACAGCAGGAATCCCCCCCGCTCCTGTCGCTCCGCTGGCACGGTGCAAGGGGGCGCTCACCAGCTCCACCCGGTTCCCGCATGTCATCACGTTCATTTACGACATAGGTATGGCATTACGTCACCATCAAGCGACTCTGGGTTTGTTGTTCACAGTACATGCTGTTGATTTCATATCTTCTCTCGTGTAGGGTAACTATATGTCCAGATTTACCCAGACACGTGCTCTTTTCACGACTGGATTACATGACCGGAATGGGTGTCTCGGGGCACCCGAACGCATCTCGGAAACACGTTAATTTAAATGACACTCATATTTGCTCTATCGGAGAAATTCAACCAGTTTCATTAATTTAATTCCAAATTAAACTTAAATCCGAATTAGGTGGCTGATTATTCCGATTTTAACTCTGAATGGAAAAATTATTTGATCTTGCAAACGTTTAATTCTACTTTAAATTATTTCTGGTCGTTCTGCGCAGCTCTGACGCCTCAGGTATCGAAGGTAAATGGATAAATATTACACCAATATGCCTGCTACTGCAAGGTGTAAAGCACAACCCCCAAACCCATATAACTATGACAGCTTTTATGGCTCTGGGCTGTCTGTTGGTTGTAGTTTTTAAATTACTACTAGAAGTGTGACCGGACATTGTGTTGATCATAGAAAAAGTTTCATTACTGCACGTTGTTTTGTGTCAGTAATAACATAATGAAATTGCTGAAGTCACATAATTTAACAGCAACATACGTTATTTAAACAAAATCAGCCAAAAATGACAATATGACATGAAATATACTGGACCCTCATATGCATGTTTTGGGACAATATCACAAGTGATTAAATGTCTAGCAAGTATACTAAAGGTCTCCATTTGTTCTAAGAACCCCAACAACATAGTATTTGAGGTTTATTTTCCCAAACTTGCCTGTTTTCCACAGTTTAAGCCCTCTGAAATGTCACTTTCTGAACACTTCTAAAATCGGGCTGTTTAGGGGCCTACCTATGCATATTCATGAGCGGGCGTGTCTATAGACGCTGACTTGCTTGCATGCCTTGTTCTTTTACAAGGGGGTTCAGTGATCACCAAAGCAAATTTATTTTGCTATCCAAACACTGTTATTGGGTTAGGGTGAGGGTTAGGGTTTTCAGCCAAAAAACTGCACTTTACAGAAAAACGCTATTGTTATTGTGAGTCAGTTTCAGCGCTTCAGGGTCCGTGTTCATCTCAGCAGCAGCAGCAGCAGTCATTCAAACTCTCACCGGAGTGTTAAGCCGATAAGTCACTTTCTTCTTCTCTTCTAACTTCAGGAATAGTGCATTTATGGTCATAATCATTTATTTTGTCAAACCGTTGCTTCGCATTGTGTCACAAACACGTCAGATCAGCGATACAAGGCGATATAACAGGTACTAAAAATGTGTCTGCTCCAGCTACACTGTGCCTGCCCACTGCTCCACAGGGAGGGGTTAAATGCAGAGAACACATTTTGTTTATGTAGCTTTACATACTGTATATGACAATAAAGTATAATATATATTCCTTTTTACTAGAACGGCAGGTTACACAGAAGTGCCTGAACACATATCACTGCGCCAATGCACCGAACCACATGATGCGCCGCAAACCACAAGAGCGGAGTACACCTCCGCATGAACAAATAGTACATACACTACAGTGCACCGGCTGCAGGCAAGGTCTGTATTTAGTTTTACCGGTAGCCATCACTTCTTCACTAGCAAGAAAAACAATGGCGGACTTTCGCAAAAGTTTTCATCAGGTTGGGGGTGGAGTCTATTGTCTATCTCCCATCACTGCTTAGAGGAGGTCGGCCTATCTAAATGACTCCTTTGGTTACGTCACAACAGGAGCTGAATCTGAACAGCCTGTATGAGCGCTGTTTTACCAGTGGGTGGGCTGCAGAGACCATGCAGGAATCGCTTGTTTTCCTCATTCTGGGAGTTGGCAGGCTCAGGGAGGGCCAGTTTATAGATGTAGAGAGCAGAAAAAACATGTTTTTCATAATATGGGACCTTTAAACTGAGACATATCCAATCTCACACAAAATCTTTAGCGAAATAATCTTTTGTGATTTTTGATTTTGTGGTTCCCTTTACACATCTGAAGAAAAGAAATATGAAATAAATTAACCATATCAAACATGTTTGGCTCAATTTCGAGAAGTTTAAAAGCTTGTAATGACATCTGATTACAAAAAGGAAAAACAATTGGGTAAAGTGACATGGAAATTAAATCTGAATAGGTTAATATGAAACAGATTTGGGAACTTTTATCATTGCATTCTGTGAAATATCTGTCACGCTTTCAGCCTGTTGCAAAAAACAATATATATATAAACACACACACACACACACACACACACGCACGCACGCACGCACACACACACACACACACACACACACACACACACACACACACACACACACACACACACACACACACACACACACACACACACACACACACACACACACACACACACAGTCTAAAGGGGTTGTGGTTTGGAATCTTTAAAGAGAGATAGAAACTCACCATTTTGTTCTTCTTGGAGTAGGTCTTCTTTAGCAACCGCTCATTCATTCTTTCTTGAGCCCGCTGGGCATGATAGAGGAAGCCATTTTCCAGAGCATCCACCATTGGCTGGACATTTTCATCTTCCTCCTTCATCTTAACATCTTCATTTTTATGCTGCTTGGCCACTTTTTCCTTCCATCGCTCTTTCTTGTCCTGTGCTGTCATGACTCCCATCACCCTCTACAAGCGAAAAAGAAATAGTTTTTACTGTTAATTATTATTATATCATTATTATAATGATTGCTGCTTTTTAAAAGCACAAATGCCCACATACATATGCTAAAAAGTAAAAAGTTCTATGTCTTTCTTTATTGATTTCACATAACTTGGTGGACCCAGCCTTTCCTCTACAAACACACGTCAGACAGAGGATTTACTGCCTTCAGTAGTTGAAGGATCTCCTTAAAGCAATCCTCCACTGTTTTTACAAATGTGGCCTAAAACTTTTGGAATGTCCTTATTAGAAGATCTATGCCTAACAAAACGAATGATTTTGCACCATATTTGTTTTATTAACTTTTAAAAATGGGACTACTTTACCATTTAGTACGGAAGCCCTAAAGGCAATACTTTCATAATTTTTTTTTCCTCCGTTTTCCCGTGATCACGACTTAATTTTCTCAAAATCTTGAGATAACAAGACTTTGTTTTCCCTTGATGTCTTTGTGGACGGTCCCTGCGCAACGTCTCAGCGTCAGCTGCTCAGGAAACAATGGGATATTCCCTGCTGAAATGATCAATAAATGTATTGAAGATCAGCTTGTTGCTGCTTATAGCTCATGGCTATCTCCTAACGGTTAGAATGAGACATTATTTGGTTCTTTCTAACTTTACTGAAGTCCTGATGCAGTGATCTATATGCTCCTGCTCCTCTGAAATTGTTACACTGAATTATGTTTCCAGCAATGATTTATCACACTACACCATTGTTTCATTATTTCAAGATCTCGAGATAATTATCCCGTGATCAAGACTTAATTTTCTCGAGATTTCGAGAAAATTAAGTTGTGATCAAGGGAAAACGGAGGAAAAAAAATTTATGAAAGCATGGCCTTTAGGGCTTCCGTAGTTTAGGGAACTGTGCGCAGCCATCTTTAAATCACGTGATTGATGATGCAAGGAGTCTCTTTTAGTCCATTGTGTTCTACTGGAGTGAAGCATTTAGCCTGCTTTTGGGTCATTTAGCAGCTTTTTCTGTCAAAATGACCACTTGTGCATCTTTTGGTTGCTCAAAAAAATCAGTAAAAGTTAAAGATGTTTGACCTCTTTTGTTTACCAAAAGAAGTTAAACAAAATCTGAGACCTGAAAAAATCTGTGACTGCAGGGGAGAGACAGTTCCAACTCTGCCTTTAACTTTACTGATTTTGAGGTGAAGAAACAGTGCCACCAAAGGATTTAGGGACACACAATGGCCTCCACTCTGCTGAGTATCTGTGTTTTGCTATTTCACTTCTCGGCATTACTGTAGTGGTAACAAGGAGGATGTCCCATAAAAAGCAAACAACACAACATTTCAAACTCTCTCAAATTTGAGGGCAGATTTTTGGAGGTATCTTGGGTTCTGTACATGAGGAGGGACATAGAAAATGAACTGGAAAGATACAGTATATTATTCGGGAAACAGCACACACTGTGAATTCATGTAGCAAGACACCATGCCATCACATTACTGCAGCAGCTGCCACCACATTCAGCGTCGTTAAAGGCTTTATTACTCTCGTACATTTAACTTCAATATGTCAGCCATGATGCACTCACTTTCAGGATTTCATGTTTCACTGTGTTACTATTCATGCAGATGAAGTATAATGTGCACTGTAATCTTTAGTGTGTTTCACAGTGTGTTCATGCGAATACAGTACATGTTCACTGATGGTGGAGAAAGCCCATGCAAGCACAGGATACTCATAGACAGGATTTTTCTGCTTTAAGGCAGATGTGCTAACCACTAGGGATGGGCCATATGGACTAACAAAATATCCCGATAATTTTTGGTATTTATCAAAAAAAAAAAAAAAAAACTATAAATAAATAAAACAATTCCCAACTTAAAGTGTAAACAGGTTCATTACAAACACAAATACATTTGAATACATCAACACATTAAAAATCAGTGCATGCGGCTCACTCTATTAGTGTTATTGTACGAAATTAATTTATTTCCTCCCTTAAAATTAAATTATTTTCTAAAATAAAAAAAAAGCACACGAAAAGCACAGCGCAATTTCATTTTTCACCAAATTATAATATCTCAGCAGCTAATACGGACACTCTGACAATGCTAGCTGCTACAAGCTATGTGCACATCATGTCTCCATTCCACACTGGACAACAATGACAGGGTTCTGAGCCAAAATGAGAGACTGAAAAATTAACAAACTCACTGGATAAACATTATTATCTGAAAGGGAGAAAAAGCAACAAGTTTGGTGTTTAATAATTGTATTGTTCAGGAAAGTTTTCTTACTGTTTATGATGTGTTAACTGTATAGCACTACATATGGACCTGAAGAAAATACCTCAAGCTTTTCTCAGCACATTTTAGGTGAGATTAAGAAATAGATTAATTAGATTTATTAATTAATTACAGAGCATAATTAATTAATAGCTCTTTTTTTATCTGTTGATTGCACTAATAATTTTGTTTTTTGAAGAGTTGTTCATTTAATTCATATGGTATATTGTTTTTCCAGTAATACTTATTTTATGTTATTTTAGAGTCCATTGTTTTAACCAGTTGAGAGTGGGATGTTTTGGGATCATAGTGAAAATATTGAGCAGGACGTTCACGTAGGCCCCGAATCAGATGACAGCATCTGATCTTCAACACACCATCGGCGTCAATCAACCAATAGCCCAGATGACTTCCATCTTGGCTCTTTATTGGTCATACAAGATACACTATTTAAACTGTGACAGCTGCCTTCATGTCTCCTCTGCAAGCACCTCGCAACCCACCTCCAGCCCATGTCCTCCACGTCACTCTGTATCCAACTAAATGGGCAATTTGTTGTCATTAACATCTGCTTTGCTTTGTTCCAGGGGGTTTCTGCTAACTGCTCTCCTTGCTTTAGCCTTTCTATGGAAGGGCAGGGAGGAACGCTCTCCTTAACTCTGGCTTTCCACGTAAGCAGGTGGAAGGGCAAGGAGGTCTCTGAACAGACCTATACCAATATAAGATTACATTTAATACATTATTTCTTTTTGACTAAAGTGGTCCTCACTGATGTTATTTTGGGAGGTATTGAGAGCATACAGATAACAATGATTGAATGACAGAACATAAAATTATATTAAAATAATAGAAAGGTCCTTAATTACAGTAGAGGAGCATGCCTTTTTTTTTTTTAAAGTGATGTAACCTAATATTAAACAAACGTTATACTTTTTGATGAGTGCCTTAAGATGACTTATTGTAACTAGTGCTATACAAAAAAAAAAAAAAACTTGAATTGCCTTGAATTGAACGTGTGCCGTGAAGTGAAATATAAGTTTGAACCATTTGAATCTGCTGACCCACATTTGTGCCACAATTTACTCTGACTTTCATGCTCAATTTTTAAAAGTCTGCTAAATCATACATGAAATGAAATGTCACAGAAATGTGGCAGTTACACAGTGGCAGATTTTGTCAGCAGAAGCCTTAAGGTTAGTGAGTGAACCTGCAACCAAAATATATTCTCGTACACCTTAGAAGCAGAATCAACCAATTTCTTGTTATAAGCTCAGTACACATGAAGCTCTGCTTCTTCATCTAGTTTTCATCTTTGGCTGTTTGTGCTGTAACTGATCAGACTATCAAAGAACATGCATTGTACACCCCGTTTTAGAGGTGTTGCTCATTTTGTTAGCTTTTGTCAGTTCTCAACAATCAGAAATAAACTAAGCGTAAATCTTTGTAAGCGCTGTTTACCTTACACCAGAGGGAGTGTAACAATGCTGAGTTTGCCAACAGCAGCATAGTTATGATTCCTTTTTGCAGCAAGTTTGTACCTTATGTATACTTCTACAGATGATAAAATACACTAACCACATGTTGATGAATCATTTATCCTTGTAGAACTGTAGTGTGACATCATGTCAATATATACAAATCATAGCTTTAGCAGCTGCTAATGAGGATGACATATTGGTAATCTATTTCTAAACTGTGTACATTTGTAATGTACCAGTTGTATGTCATGCTCTAATCTGTTTACCCTCACTGCTCCTCCAAGCAACAAAAAAATCACGTTTATCCAATATTTCTGTGGTTTCTGTTAATGTTTTTATTAGTATAAAAAAATCCCTGCCACATGCTCACTTGTCAAAGTGGTAAATCTTGCTACAATTTTACCTGTTCAGTCAAAAGCAAAAATGAGACAGTGGCAGCAGAGCAGAGGAAACAAAATCTTAGTCAGGATGAGGCAGGGTTGACAAAGGGGAGTTAGCAGGGGAATGTGAGGATGATGGACATAGACAAAGGCAGTGCATTGACTACTACTGAGGGCCTGGAATAGTACTGATGGCTATACTGATTTGACCCTACCATGTTGCCCTGGCAACAGTGTGGTAGAGCTTTGTTGCCATTTCAGGATACACGGTGAGAGGAGTGTTTGCGTGTGATTGTGTGTATGAGTGAAAGTATAAATACAAAAAACACATGTCTCTTGGGCAATAAACATCACCATTTCAAAGCCTTTAGATTCAAGTGTGGAAGAACACGTGAATCTTGAAGGTTTAGCATTCTGAACAGTAACATGAAACCACAAAATTGCGGGGAAAAAAAAGACTGTTTGCAAAAAAAGAGGAAATACAAATGGTGGAATCTGATGCCAGTTATTACATTTACTCCACTGCACTCCATCTCTAGGAATTATTTACTAGAACAAAAGGCTCTACATGGTACGTCTCCCCTCCATTAAACAGTGTCACAAAGGGATTACAGGTTTGTGTGAAATGGTGGTAACTGTTTCTCAATGACACCAGCTTTGTTAAAGTTTGTATATACAATACTTTGGAAGAACGGTGAGTTTATTACAGCTGCTGTAATAAACAAAGAAATATGACACCTGGAAAACCTAAATATTCAGCTTTTTACTTCATGGTAAAGACAAATATTAACTTTTAAAAAGTTCAGGGTATCTGCCTAATTCTGTTCAGGGTTAGGTGTCATGGGGTAAAGCATGGCACACAGTGGACAGATTTACAGTTAGTTGCCAAGCAAACAAACACAGACTTCATTTACCTAGGCATACATTTTAGGGACAGTTTCCTGAGGGCACTTGAAAAAGTTGATTGCACAAGATTACATCTTTAAACCAGTAAGGCAGCATAGAAAACTACTGGATTCCCAAGAGACCCTTGTACAAATTTTAAGATTCAAACGGTATGGAATCAAATGGATTTGTTTGCTTTAACTCTGTTTTATTATCTTTGTCTCTTTAATTTCCTGCGGGGATATCAGCTCTCTTTTAATTCACCAGGTATAGATTGTTTTCACTGGATAATAATATATACAAAACTGCTTTATAAAATTGGTGAATTATTATTATTATTACAACACATGACACATTTTGGCTACAAACATTTGAGAATATTTACAGTGCTCCTTTTGAACCTGAACAACTTGATCCAAAACTAATTCAGACATAAAACAAATAATTATTCTGTAAAAAAGAACATATTACCAAAAGTACAGCTGCACTTGTTATGTATTTAAACGATAAAGCTTTAGTTTAGCCTTTGTTTACATTTCTATAAATGGACCTTCAGAGATGCTGTCCCCGTTGTTACATGTGATGTCAACGTCACCAGCTGTGTGTGTGTGTGTGTGTGTGTGTGTGTGTGTGTGTGTGTGTGTGTGTGTGTGTGTGTGTGTGTGTGTGTGTGTGTGTGTGTGTGTGTGTGTGTGTGAACGTGTAAAGGACCAAACTAAAGACAACAATCAGTACCAGTCCATCTACCGTGTCTGATTACTTGTTATGAGGACATAAACTGGCAACGAGGTGTGTGTTCTTGTGGAAGTTTGTTGTTTTTGGAAAAAAAGTCCGTGCAAGAAGCAACTTTAATGCGAGTGTACAGAACCCAGAAGTGACTAGCGCAGCAACAGAAGACGCTACAAACACAGCACGGAGGACAGCGCTGCTGTGGGTGGAGGAGGTGGATTCTCCGCGATGGACAGCAAACAACTATATGGTGGAAGGAGCTTCACTTGGTGCTAGCATAAACACAATATACAAGACCTGGAGGAGTTTATCGTTACGTATTTGCGACGTAAGAGGAACCGATGAGCGGAATTGAAATACAAGAAAACAAATGATTCCTAGGAATTGGATTACTGGGAACCGTTTCTCAGAACGAACCAGTTTTCGATTCCCATCCCTAGTCGCTACACACCTGGACAATCAGCTGCAAAACAGAGGCTTGCGAGCTACTTCTACTACAGATAGCTCTTTGCGATCGGGGGGTTATAACTGTAAATAATCAGATTTTAATATTTAAACTATTGCAAATATTAAATAAATATTAAATATTTGTATAATATTAAAATACAATAATAATATTGCAACAGCAACCCCCAATTTCCACTGGATGCGGCTCCGCTGCGTTACCGCATCACTGGAGCTGATAGGTTTCCATTTTAGTCTATGTGTTAATTTCCACCGGGTCCGCTGGGGTGCGTGTCTGCTCCTTCCCAGATGTGGTAGTCCGGTGCCCTCCACCAGATATACGCAGGGCTTCTATTTCTGGTGGATACCGGAGCACGACGCATCAATCAGCACAGAGCAAATTAAGCTAAACTGGAAATTAAGCACGTACTCCGCAATAAAATATCGGGTTACTTTTCAAAATAAAACATTTCAGATTATATTTCAAGTCAATACATCACCAAAACGTCATAATGTGTAAAAACAAATTCACATCCACTCTATTGATTCCTCTCATACTGTAACTGCACTGTAAACTGCAGCAACTTTGATTTAGTTCATGTTTTACTGATGCAGGTTTATCTCTTCTCTGTTGGCTGTTGATAAAAAATGTGTCTATGACAAATCCAGAGTCTAACCTTCTTGTTCTCCTTCGTTAGGAACACTGACCTGTTTATCTGTTTATTGTTGTGTTTATAACACATACGTTTAACTGCGTTCTCGCACGATTATATATTGTGAGAACTGCTCTGTCTCGTGACGTCACACTCGTTCAACTGGAGCGCACCGCGTCGCACTCAAAACGCAACCGGTGTGAATTACCGGACGCGGACAGCGGTGAAATACCGGATCGGTGCTGTAGCGCAGCGGAGACGTATCCAGTGGAAACCCCGGGTAACACTTCAAAACTGAGTTAGATTAATAAAAACAAATTAAATACAATTAATTAAATATTTTGAAAATATATTTTATAAAAATGTAGCATTTCCATTTCATCATGGCAGAACCAAAACTCTATGCAAGTGTGATGGTTTGCAGTTTGTTTATCTAAGATCATCTCACAGTTCAAATCCACATAAACACCAAATGCAGCTGCTCACTTCATTAAGTAACTCAGGTTAAAGAATCTTGCACTGAATCAAAACACACAAATGCCTTGTCTGCATTACTGTAATCCAAATCTTGTGAGTTCTCGGAGAGGCTACTGTTCACTTAGGAGTCAAACAATCCAGTAATGAGGAAACGGAGGAATTGAGAGACCCATAACGGTGACGAATTATGGAGCTGGTGAGTGTGCGGGGGGATGAAACCACAATAAAAAATCACATTTAATGCCAGTCAGTACCACACAGAGCATTTCAGTATTTGTTGCTCACTTTATTCTTTTGAATAACTTCCATGGCTTCCACACACAGAGGGTGTCTGATTAGGCTACTGTATCCCTTCGGGCCGGTGTGACTGTTACCGTCTGTGAGTGGCTTTGGGCTGGCAGAGGGTTTTCTACTTATTATTAGAGGTTGTAAATAAACAATTTAGAGCACTACCATCTCCTCAAACTGAGGTCAGAAGCTAAATTTACCGTGCCATTCTCATTCATTAATGAAGTCTTGCGGTCCACGAGTATGATCGACACAAAATGCCTCCGCAATCAACGTGCACAACCTGCTTTAGGGTATATAAATAGTCACTGCTAAAGCAGTCGCCTTGTGCCTCAAGGAGCGTGGCAGGTGCAAGAGCCTGTCATCACTGCTTGCAGTTTTAATTCATTTTGCCTCACAGAAGATGAAAACCAATAGAAATATATTTGTAAAATAAATAAATAAATACATGATTTATTTTTTTTTTTTCTTTTTGAAAAAAACCTCCAGTATGTGGAAAACATGAAATTTAGAAAAAAATAAAATGGAATTTGGGAAAAAAAAAAAAATTATTCATAGGGGCTACCATTTGTCTTTTTCTCAGTTTGCTACACAACTAAGACATAACAAAACACAAATTCTACCAACGTGCTTTAATGGCAAAGATATTCTGACGTCAGATGAACTTCATACTGCATTCTGCAGACAGCTGTGAGGAGTTGGCTTTAAAGAAATCCCTGAACAGTATCAATATCCTCAGATCTGACTCATGCTGTCAGTTACGGCACTGATTTTCCAGGTTTGATACTTACTAACAGGTAAGTGTACATACAATGGGGGGTGGATTCACAAAAACTTTAGGGGTATTAAAATGTGTGCAAACGTCACTCCACGTGCTAATAAGGGGTACAAACCCAAGGAAAACAGGACTGCACGTCTTCAGCGTGTCACAATGCACCCATAATCCGTTTAGGGCGTTTCCCTCTGATCAATATGTATAGTAGGCGGATCGCATAAGGGGCGCAAAAAAATGGGAGGAGGAAATGTAAATAAATTAATGCAGTGGGGAAAAAATTAAGTTTTTAGATTAGGTTTTAAAGTTTTTTTGTTTTTGCTTTTTTTAAAAAAAACATTTTTATTTGTTTATTTTGTTTTCTACATTATTAAATGTTTGTGCAGCAGACAGAGAAGTCCACCTGCCTCCAATTGAACTTCTTCAAATGTAATTTTGTTCTTCTGTGCACTCACTTCTCCACATTAAACGAGCAAAATGTTCATTTATATAGGGCGGTCTCAACCACGTCTATACATGCACCTATTAGTGCTGCAATGTTAGTGAATTCCCCACAGCATGGAAACAGTGCCACCAAAGGAATTAGGGATGCGCCTGGTTTACCACCCTTTATTTCAGATCTTAGTGAATCTGCCCCTGGATTATTTTTTCCTTTAACATTTATTTAACCAGGAATGTCTTGTTGAGATTAAGAATCACTTTTTCAAGAGAGTCCTGGAAGCAGTTAGGCTTAAGGGATTGTCCCACAATGATGGCCTACAGTGGATTCAAACTTGCAACCCTCCAGTTACAATTCTGCTTCCTTCAGCTTAAACACTGCCCTTTTGTACCTGTATTAATTCTCTGTGACTAAAAAAAAGCAATCTAACTGCTTCTGTGATGATAAAGTTGTTCTATAGATGCTATATTTTCATATTTGACTTGAAATCTGGACCTAAAACTGGGGATGCCTCAGTTTACGTTTACAATTTTAATTTAAAACTGTATGTACCCTAACAATAATTATTTTCATGAAAGTATTAAACAAATTGCTCCTAATTCTATGTAATATTCAATAATCATTAGTCTTGAAATTTGTTTTAGCGTTAGTAGGTAGATGGTTATGGTGTGTTTTTTTTCTAAAAGCTCCAGTATTATTTTTAAATGGACTTAAGCAATTTAAATCACTAAAAAAGATTATAAAAGATGATGTAGCTTACACAACTTGCTCTGCACCAGATGTAGGTTTGTACTTAGCAAAATTCCAGAGGAATATCCCATGTTACATCTGATTTCCACTGGATCCGTAACTGCTCCAAACAGGGGATCCCGCTAATCCACGTGTAATCACGCAAAACGGTGAGTTGTAGTCAATACAAAGAGAACCACAAACACAAACAGTTAATTGTGTCTATAGAGAGGAGCAGATGGAAATCCACTCTGTCCTGCCCTGTAGATCTTCTGCTTTTGTGGAGATTATTGTGATTTAACCATGGATAAGTGCAATATATGTATATGATGTCAAACCATAATGCAATTACACTTGCAACTCACCAACCGAGGGCTGCAGCAAAGCAACACAATTACCAGGCTGCAGCAGCCTAGAACAGGAAAGAAGGAGCTGTATACCCTGGATATAATGGTAGTTGTCATATGATTGCACCCTACCTATTGCACCTAAATCCAGTGCTTAGGAGTAGACCAGTGCTCAATAGACAAACTGATATATATACAAAATGTAAGTTCCATTAGATATTATTCTATTGCTTTACTTTCCCAGAGAAATAAAGGAAAGTATGTCAAAGAGTATTAGGAGAAAAAGTCATAGAGCTGGTTAAACATTCAGCATTGAGTGATGCATATGTTAATGATGACAAACATGGATAAAATAGAGCTTATGATGAAGGTTAAAGGCAGATTGATCACAGGGTTAACACCAAGACACTATGCACTCACTGTGTAATGAGGGGTAATGAGTTGGGGCTCATATGTGTAAAAGTAGGGTAACTTATTAGCCCTAATTTCCTCACCTAAATTAAACTTACAGTGCATGATTTACCAGAGTTGCATTTTGCTCCCTGAACTGTTGTAGGTGTTTTCCTAAAAATCAGGCACCTAAAAATCAAGCTTTGAAAACAGTGTTTTCAAAGCTTCACATGATCTTAAAAGCTTTTGTTAACTTTCTATTATACCATGTAGAACTGAAACACTTTTCTCACAAAAACAAGCCGAGCAAAACAGGACGTTGTAAAGAAGCAAGCAAACACTGCGGTCAGCACCCATGCTTGTCTGGAAACGGGCCAATTTACCAGTGAACTCACGGAGCGGCTGTATTTCAATACATCTGAGTACTAAAGTGTTTTCTGAGCAGCGTGTGTGACGGGGTACCTGTGTTTTATGTTTCTGTGTCTTGTCAATATTGAAGTTAAGTGTAGCCCTCCGTTAATACGGACCCCTACATGGTAAACTGGTGCATGGCTGCACATCACATTTCACAGAGGTCCTATGATCTTTGTCCCAATTGTACTTGGTCTGCGTTATAAAGATCATAACTTGGATGGGATTAAACCAGCGCACACAAGAAATGATGCACGCCACAATCATGTCACACAGAGTGTGTGCATTGTTGGAATGTTATTGCGAAATAAATCATTACATATTTTCAATTGATTTATTCTTTGAAGCATTAATATTATTTCAAACAATAATAATTTATTTCGGTGTTGTGGCCTTGATTTCTCATTTTCAGTTTTGGCCAAGTATTTTCATTTCGGTGCATTCCTAGTGTTAACTGACTTAACTTCATTTTAGGGGTGGGCGATATGGAAAAAAATTAATATCACGATTTTTCAAAGTCAAACTCACGATTTCGATTTTATCACGGTTTTTTTTTTTTTTTTTAATAAAGCACACTTTTAATTAACATGCTAATTTTTGTTGAAACAAGCAAAAACATTTTTTTTTTCAATTTATTTCAATGTTGTACAACTTATGAACACACAAACAAACTCACATCAACTATAAGATTACATATAAACTAACAAAATTCACAGTCTAGTTTTTTACTGTCAAGTTTTCAAGTAATACTTTTAAGTGTAAATTAGTGCAACTTGCAATGACAAGGGCTCATCCAATGAGGCAAAATAATTTTAGTGCACAAATGAACTTTTGGTTAAAAGAAAGTGCAAGTCTTTCACCATATTAGCCCCGCTGTCTGTCGTCATGCACGTCATTTTTTTTTCATCCATGTCCCACGACTCCAGAGCCTCTCTTAATCCTGCAGCTATTAGTTCACCAGTGTGATCCTCTGGGAAATACGTAGTTTGCAGAGTCGCATTGCGCAGCACCCAGTTGTCGATGTAATGAACTGTTATGCTCAAATATGGTTCAAATGTTCTGCTGGACCATAGATCACTGGTTGTGGCATAGAACTGCACATTTAGTATTTTTTGAGCAACTTTACTTCGACAGTCTGTATACATGCGTGGGATGACGGTGTTGGAAGCGCTTATCCAAAACTTCTACCATCTTCTTAAAGCCCACTCCTTCCACCGTTTGTAGCGGACACATATCCTTTACTATATGAAGAGCCACAGCATCTGTAATAGTGTTCCAGCGTTGACTGCCTCTATCATAAGGTGTAAGTTTAGCGAAGGCATCTGATATCTTTTGCTGTGGTTTTGAAGCGGCCGCTGCGGGGGGTGATTTAGCTGCTTGTACAGCTCGACTTTCACTATACTGTTTATTATGTTTTCGCTTCAAATGGTTAAACAAGTTCGTGGTATTGCCGTCTGTTGCCTTTACCGTCTCCGTGCACACTTTGCATATTATATTATTATGCTCTTTGTCGTGTGGGGCGAAGCCAAACCAGTTCCAAATTATGGACGTGGAGTTTCTTTTCGGGACATAATCTCCGCTCTCCGCTGCGACCGCCATGCTCCGTGCTTGTTGATGAATGAAACACAGGGGAGGGGATTACGTGCACCGATCACTCTGATTGGTTGAAGGTCACATGTCACCACTGCCAGAGTGGAGGGGGAGGGGGAGGGGGAGAGGGAGAGGAAGGAAAAGAGCAGCGCCTTCGGCTTTCACAAATATATGCTTATATCACAATCCTACGATCTCTCAAAAAATACAGATCGTCAGCTTTGGAGATCGTAAGACGGTTTTATATCGTCATATCGCCCACCCCTACTTCATTTTATACACAACGGCATCAGATGTTAATAGGAGGAGATGGCAGAAAAGACGGCAACAGAAGACAGATCTTTCCTGCATGAGTCAAGTACAACCACCATGTCTTGGGTTGGCACCAGTCCACGGACCACCCGGCACTGGGCTGCGCACCCGAACCGTGCGAAGCCAGAAGGACTCACACAGAGCCCACACCCTTCGTACTGACACCCCATAATCAAAAGGCAGAAGCACAATATACACCTCAGAAAGGATAAACCACAGAGCTGTCTTCCCCAACAAGGAAAACAGCTCCATAATATAATACTGTAAGCTCTTACGGAGTTCCCTTTCTGCCTCTGAACAACGGCCCTGAATAATGAGGGAGTTTGATCCAGCTAAATAAAGTGGGTGCAATCCTGAGCCCTTTTGGGAGAACATGCCTTGCAAGATCCAGTATTAATTAATTCTGACGTCATCGTACGCTACGATCAGATTTCACGTCAGGTCTGACCTCGTCTATGCAAATCTGTGCAAGTGTGTGGATTTGTAGAGCAAAATCTGACTGTCTGAAAAAAAAGTATTAAACAAGCCTCAGCTGTCATTTAAGCATAACCAGAAACTTTCAGAACAGATCAAAACTGACTATTAATAACAAATAATAACAAAATTAAATGAATTTTTTTACAAAAAAACCTGTAATCTTTTTTAATATACTGTTACAGATTACAGTTACATGTTTTTTGTATACTGATTACGTAACACTGTTACTTGTAATCCGTTACTCCCCGAGCCTGCTAATACATAGCGACTGCAAGCAGGAATCGTGTGAACTTGTCAGCCTCAACAGAATGACCCGCCCACAGCTCTTGCTGTGGTTTATCTGAGAAAACTACTCCTAAATCTCAGCGTTTTGTTTCTGTCCTCCTGTCAGTCTTACAGAGGGGTGACCCAGTCCACAGGGTTTACAGTTATTGGGGTTTTAGAGATGTAGTACAGGGCTGAGGCGTAATGCAGGTAATCATGATGCCAATTCAGGCACTACGTATGAAGTAGTTTCCTCTGTGACAACTCTCACTGGTCCAACACTTTGAAACAAACAAGTTAAATACCGGCAGTAAAGAATTATCACATCTAACATTTGCAGGCACTTCAGCAGAAACAAATGGAGGAAAATAACGCCAGCAGCTTTGGTGCCAGACAGGGGAATAAGTTTACTGCTGGAGCAGCGATTCATTACAGGAGCCTCTCTCCTATGGAATCACAGGAGTGCCAAGATTAAAAGGAAATGTACGTGAAAATATAAAGAGAAACAATAATAAAAATGTAGAAATATAAAGAGAATCAATCATGAAAAAATATACAAATGTAGTCATTCTTTTTCCATTTTGCTTTTACTTTTTCCATTTTGTCATTGCTTTTTCTGTTTTGTCTTTATTTATCGGTTCCTTCTTTTCGACTATAAAGCGCTGCTCTTACTATAGACGAGGGGGAGATCAGAACAGTCTTGATTCAAACTGTACCTCCGCTCCGTCTGTCCGTCCTCCTTACGTAAGCTTCTCCATTAGCCTCAGAGTCCAGAGCACCAATGGCTTCTTACAAAGACTAACTCAGTGATCTAACAACTTTAAGCCGTTTGTTTCCTTCTATTACAAACTGGCTGACTTTGACTTTATTACTTCATACAGGCTACCGCAGCGCTCCCTCTCTCTCTCTCTCTCACACTCTCCCTGACAACATTTCTCTGTGTCTTTGCCATGATGAGGGAGTGTGCATTATGACAAAATGACTGATCTGAATGATTCAGTGGGAGCGTGAAGAATTTAATGTAAACAGGTTCATCGGTCCACCTGCTTTAATGTGACGGAGCTCAATTTTTTGACGACATGAAGCTTGAAAAAAGGAAATATCCACAAATTAGCGCCGTCATTGTTTAGGCCGCAGGGTTCAAAGTGTGGGAAAAAAAAAGTAGCAGCTTATAGACCGGAAATTATGATAAATAGGCTCCACTTAACCTTTCTAGTATAAGAAAATAATTTTAATAAAACAATCCTCAATATTAAAGTGTGTGTGAAGAATTGAAACAGCTGAAGTCTGGTGGCTCCGTGCATAGCATCCTCCATTGCAGAGAGGATGCTATGTACACGGAGCTCCATGCATGTCGCTCCTGACGCACCCAAGCTGTCTTCCTCTCCATGTTTTGACCATCAAACTCTTGTGCCTTGTTGATGGCAAGAGGTGTCAGGCCAGAATCAGCTGACCAGCTGCGTAATTTATGCAACAATGGAACAAAGTTCACATCTGAGAGTGTGAGTGATAAGTGCAACCCAGGAGCTCAGACCTGCTGGATGATGTTTTCCATGGACTGATAAGAGCAAAGTTACAGGAACTGATGGAGCAGCAACAATAAAATAACATTAGGTTTTAAAATTCATTAAACAGCACTTTTATGTGTTTATTTTGTTTTCTACATTATTGAATGTTTATGCAGCAGACAGAGAAGCCCACCTGCCTCCAATTTACTACTTTAAATGTCATTTTGTGCTTCTGTGCACTCACCTCTCCACGTTGAACGAACAAAATGTTCATTTAAAGCAGACGTGGTGTCTGCACGTGCACCAATTTGCGCCGCAATATTAGTGAATGCCCCACAGCAGGTGAGGAAACAGCGCCACCAAAGGATTTAGGGATGCACGTGGTTTACTACCCTTTGTTTCTGATCTTAGTGAATCCACCCCATAGATGGCAAGTGCCAGCTCAATTACCACCTAATACAAATTAGTGAACCTTTCTGTTCTTTTTTTATAGATTGGAAGCAGTTGACATTACAGTGACATTTACCTCAAGGTAAAACACAAGAACATTTCTAACTTTTCCTCGAGAGAAATGCAAAAATTTTTAGACAGTCATTTCAAGACTTTTTACTAGTAGAGGCAACATATCCAAAAGCTATTTATGCTACTATTTCAGTGTGATGTTTTCAGAAGCTGCATGGTAAATTGACTTGATTTATACAGCGCCGTAATTACACCATGCATGTCCCTAAGTGCTTTATAATACCAGCTACATTTTGGATGAGCAGTGGACCTTGATGGCAGAGGAATACAAAGGAAAAGCAAGATAATTGAGTTAATCTCTCAGTGCCAAAGGCTGGTTGGATATTTAACAAATAAAATAAATTCAACTTTATTTATAAAGCGCCAATTACAACAATAAGTAATCTCATAGCGATCACAACAAAATATGAAATTATAAGAAGAAATAAAAAAAATAATTCCACATGAACAAGCATCAGTGACGGTGGGGAGGAAGAACTCCCTTTTAATGGGGAAAACTCTGAGGCAGAACCAGGTTCAGACGTTGCAGCCAATGAAATAAGTGTCGGGGACAATTAAGTGTAGTGAAACAAAACAACTTCAAAGTGTTATTCCTGCACACAGTGTTCACTCGATTTAACGGACACACAGCAAAGTCAATAGTACCAACATGTGATGTTTCAGTAGTGAACGAAATGGCTCTAAGAACTGGCTCTTTGAAGTGAACAACAAGATTTGTTTCAATTTGATTGTAAAAGCGGCACATGATTGGTCAATATAACAGAATAGAACACATACAGCATGGTGAGTAGGGCACAAAACAGAAGGAGTGTAGCACCAGCACGCATCAGCATTTCTAATATGTTCACCATTTACAAATTTACCAGTTCAAGACGGGATAAAATGTAATACATTTGATTATTTTATCCATTCCATCCACTCCTTTTCTTGGGAGGTCAGTGGGTGCATCGTCGCTGTGGTGAAGGAGCTCCGCACCCTGAGGTGAGTAAGTCAGAAGCAGCTCGTTAAATGAAACTCTGACGGACCTCGGACAACAGTCTGACCACTGTGGACAGAAGTCGAACTGTTTTCATACTGTTCACAACGTAAAGCAACAGTTTGATCACACTAAGCAAAAATAACAAGTGCACATTAGAGGATGGATACTCGAAATGGTTCTCCGTGAGTTTCACTGTTTTCTTCAGGAGCTGCACCATATCCTTCTTAGTCCAGTCCTGGTAAAAAAAAAACGGGCCGTGTTGTAAAGCTCCGGGTGATCACACACCACCACGATTAATTTCTCCCCCATGCTGAAATGGGTTAAATGATTGATGTCCTTGTTGACGGCCTGACATCATTGTCAACAAGGACATTAGCTTTCGTTCCAGTGCGTCACACAAAATATTTTCAACTCAGGCACGTGACGAATGTCACGGAAAACCAGGAGCGCACATGCCAACGCTCTTGCCGCGCGGATCAAATCATTTATCCCATTGACTTTGTATGTACAGTAGTCTGGTTGAGCAAACATTTTGTGATGCGTCCGGTGTGAATGCAGCATTAGAGCTCCCAGGTATCGTATTGATCATGATGTTGTTAACCGATGCGCTCATCATTTCTGAATGCCGAAATGTAAAAAGTTTAAAAAATCAGGCTTTCCACACAAATGTTCATGTGTCATTAGTAAGAGAAAAAAAAGAGAAATTTGAATTTTTGTGGCTTGGACAGAAAAAGTGCAATATTCCTATCAAATGAACGTGTTGCATTGTTCTTGAACAAATAAGACCGATCTTCAAATTAAAAGTATTCTTTATCATTTCCATGGATTGAAATTACATTAACAAGTGTTCCATGATTTCCAGACAGCTTAAAATAATGACATCATGGCCCAGTTTTCTTCCTTGTAATTTAACTACACCAGACCACCTTCATTCACAGCCTGATACAAACCCAATAAAACCACACTGAATTATTCCTTCAAAGTTGATAAAACATTAAAAAAATGTTTTTGTCTCATTTAAACACTTCATGTAAACAAAGCAACAAACACATTGTGTGAATGGGATTACAATTTTACCTGTTAAGGAATGTACAACTGTTTAACTCTGCACCTGAATGTTCAAAATGTATTGAAGTGCAATTTAGTTTGTCAAGACTTGATAAGTCATTTCATTTATTGTTTTGGTTGTGTATTGATATTTCAGTGTTTTTTTGGTTTTTTTTTTAAACAGAGACAGGGTCCCTTATTTTTGGTTGTGATTTTTGTATAAATGCAATTTTGCTAAGAATCCATTTTCTTTCTTATTGTTTTTTTGTTGGCTTTCTTTATTTAGGCTATTTCATTAATTTTGACATTACAATTACAATGGTGAAAAATGTGTGTGATAAATTATCATAATTTGGTCTCAAAGTGTCTTTTAATGTTGACAATAACGTTTATCAGCAATAATTTGTAAGGCAATATATATCTCCCAGTAAAACGTGTTCATCCCAGGCCTAATTCCTACCACACTTTCAAGATGAACTTCAGAATATTTTATGACTTGCCTCTTAAAGATAAAGGAAAAAGTCACAGATTCAGATATTCACTTCATATCAGAAAAGCCGAGCAGCGGCACTGTTTTTGGCTGCGTGCTATTCTGCCCCAGCACTTAAGTCTGTCATTGCGCACCTTCAAATGTGGGCGTGCCCATTCAAATATGGCCTTATTCTCCCGTCTCCCTAAGTTCTTTGCCTCCCCCGCGCTACTGAATCTGTAATAGGTGCAGAGCTCCGGGAAGGTAAAACAATATATTGCACTAGAAGCAGACTCCCGGAAATATCCTCTTCAAACTGCCACTGCCACTATTACATTTAATTAGATTTCATCCATCATTCATCATTTTGAACACAGGAAAGTAAGAAATTAATAAAATCACACTTTCCACACAAATAACTGTTGAACTGTCATTAGTAAGTCAGACAGAAAAATGCAACCGATCCACACTGCAATAATGTCATCAAATAAACCAGTTACATTGTTCTTCAACAAATAAGGCCTTTTAAAAGTGTGTTTTTATCATTTTCATGGATTTCAATGACATTTACAAGTGTGAGGAAAACATCATGTTCCATGATTTCCAGACAGCCCAAAACCGCCTTCATTCACAGGCTTGCACACATTGGGTCGATTTATGCACGGTGGGTGTGTCGCGAGTCTGGATGGGAGAATACGTGTCAGAGATACGTGCGTAACTGCAGGCACGTAAAAAAAAGTGCTTAAGTCAAACGGGAAATAAAAAACTATATTTAAAAATATTTTCAAATGACTTTAAGGTACCTTCATGTGGAGCTTGTTGTCACTATAGAACTCCTAAAAATAGGACAGGAATGCAGAAGTCTTTAGTGGGAGGAAGGCATGAGTGAGTATTCTTGTGTTATACACATACAGAATGTCAGTCTTGTCAGCAAATCTGTCAATCATTGCACGTGTACCAATACTATACCAATGCTGTATGGGTTGAATTGCATCTGCCTGTCAGCATATCAGCATTCTTTCTGTAATCTAATGCACGTCTGTCTGCCAAGCTGCCATTCATGCATGTTTGAAGCCATTTTTCTCAAGTAAAGGGCTCCCCAAAGAGAGATGTGAGCCGCCCATTTATCTCAGTGGGTATTTGTGATTGTCGGCAGAGTGATAAGATGCTCCCGTGGCACAGATCTGTATTCTGGAAGGCAGGGATCTTTCACTGTGCTGAGTAGTGCTGTCTAGAAGCTTTATCTGGTACAAAAGATGCCTTGATAATGCTCAAAACTAGTCATGCAGAGGCAGAGAGGGTGAGAAAGAACTTGAAAGGGAGGACAATTTTCTCGAGCTGAACATAATTATCTAGTTCAAACAATGCTGGGTTTAGTAAGCAGTACTTATCTCTCTTCTTGGCCTGCGTATTCCACTGTCATGGAAATCCAAGAGAGAGAATGTTGGGCTTTCAGGACTGGGAGAAGACATCCTTTCAGGCTCAAACTTAAGCTGTGAATACAAGAAATAAACTCCTACATTACAAGTGGTTGCTTAGAACCTATATCCCACCTGTTAAACTGCACCACTTTAATCCCAATATTCCTGATAACTGCACCATGGAGGATGTAGCCTGTTGCATTGTATGTGGAGCAGTTGAAAACGGCAGATTTTTTGGAAAGAGGTTCTTGACTTAATCTCCTATTTGATCGGAAAGGTTGTTCCTGTTAATGCTAAATTATGCCTGTTGCACATATACCCAGAGGATTTCCCTACCACTGTTAAGGAACGCAAACTAATTAATTTCTGTCTGTTACAAGCTAAACATGTAATTGCCTTAAGATGGAAGAACATTCAGAGAACTACCTCTGGCCAATGGATTGCAGAGTTGTCATCCAATTTGAGACTGGAAAAACTGACTTACATTGCCAAAGGAAAGGTTGAGGATTTTCACAGAATGTGGTAATCTTTTCTAACCTTCATTAAGAACCTAAATGTACAAACGCATGGATCTGGACAAGAACCGTGGTTACCATCTCAATGACTTCTGAATGTCTCATTACTAGTTCTGTGGCACGAGTATTGGCACTGAGAGGTGGAGGGGATGGCCGAATTATGTATACAATGGAAAGATGTGTTTGTGTGCTCACCGATGTTCACCTGAAAAAAATTATGCAAATTTCTATTATTTATTTACCCTCAATCCTATTAAAGGTGGGAGGAGGGTGGGTTGAGAGGGTATATTGTTTTTCGTTTTGAGTGTTCTTTAAGAATGTATGTTCTTTAAAATGGAAAACTAATAAACAAAATGTGAAAAAAAACAACTGAAATTAATTTATGATCTTAAAGAGTAACTAAATACCTCCTTTCTCCTGACTTGCCACGAGGAGGGAAATTAAAAAATTGCCTTGATTATGGGCAGGGCAATTAAGGCACGCTTAATCTATACTAGAAAATCTCAAATTAACAATCTATGCTATATAAGGCGATATATAAAGCCAATGCATTATTACTGACGTGCTGACGTGCTGGTGACGTGCTGACTTATCGATCATTTCCTGTTTACACTCTACCGCTGCTTGCAGCGCTCTACTACTGTGTTCTGCTAACTCTAATCAAACTTGTTGTCATTGATATTTTAGCCTTGAAAACACTTGTTTTAATTTTTTACCGTAGAGTTAAACATACGAAGGTTAAGTAAAAAGCAATCTCGCCTCTTATAGGCAGTGTAATCTCCTTTAAACTTCCTTTTGTCCTTAGCTTAGCTTAGCTTAAATTTAGCACCTATGGCTTCTCTCTCCTCCCCTCCGCTCTCCTGCCCGGTGTGTCAGATGTTTAGTTACTCCTCGTCCTCCTTTAGGGACAATGGTAGTTGCATAAAGTGTAGCGTACTGTTAGATATGGAGGCGAGGATCAACAATCTGGAGAAGCGGTTCCGCACCCCTGATACCAAAACCGAAGCTAGCAAGCAGGACCTAGCCGGTGCGGACCGTGCTAGCTCTAGCTTAGCCTCCCCCCCGGCCAGCAATGAGTGGGTTACTGTCCGTGGTAAGCATAGTCGAAGGTCAAAAAGCCGCTCGGTACACCACCATGTTCACGTCTCAAACAGGTTCTCCCCCCCTCCGTGAGGACAACACACTCACCGGGGAACAAACTCTGATAATTGGCGACTCCATAGTGAGAAACGTGAAGCTAGCGAAGTCAGCGGGCATCGTGAGGTGCATCCCAGGGGCCAGAGCGGGCGACATTGAATCAAATCTAAAGTTGCTGGCAAAGAGTAATCGTAAGTTTGATAGGATAGTCCTCCATGTCGGCACTAATGACTCCCGACGTCGTCAGTCGGAAGCAACCAAAGTGAACATTGAATCAGTTTGTGCTTATGCTAAAACAATGTCGGACTCCGTAATTTTCTCTGGTCCCTTACCAAATCTGACCAGTGATGACATGTATAGCCGCATGTCATCATTTAACCGCTGGCTATCGAGGTGGTGTCCAGAAAACGAGGTGGGCTTCATTGATAATTGAAGATCCTTCTGGGGAAAACCGAACCTGATAGGAAGAGATGGAATCCATCCTACTTTGGAGGGAGCATCTCTAACTATCAGAAAACATGGCACAGTCACTGTTATGACATCTCATGAATGAGACCATGTTACAGAGGGGGAGTCCTCCACGCCCCTCTGCGCTTGCCTTAGGACAGTTTCCCTCCCATTGCTATTATGATAGCTGTGTTCATCGCCATGGCAACTGTTGTGATGGTGGTGAATATTATTTTATGGAGACGGTGTCTGTCCCTCGACCCATATTTCACAATGATTTTAACATAAAATCAAATAAAAGAGCTATCAATTATAAAAATCTGAAAAAAATTAAAATCTCAAATCTAGAAACACCAAAACATAGAACCATTAGATGTGCTCTATTAAATATTAGATCACTGAGATCCAAATCTCTACTAGTAAATGACCTTATCTCAGAAAATAACTTTGATTTATTCTGTTTAACTGAAACATGGCTGTATCAAGATGAATATGTTAGTTTAAATGAAGCCACTCCTCCCAGTCATTTAAATACTCATATGCCACGAGACATAGGCCGTGGAGGTGGTGTAGCAGCTATTTATCATTCCTCTCTCCTAATCTATCCTAAACCAAAGGCCAGTTACACTTCCTTTGAAAGCCTGGTTCTAAATTTATCTCATACCAAATCAAAAACCTGCCAGCCAGTCTTATTTGCGATAATTTACCGTCCTCCAGGCCCTTATTCTGAATTTCTATCAGAATTCTCTGAGTTTATATCAAACTTAGTCCTCAGTTCTGATAAAATACTGATAGTAGGAGATTTTAATATCCATGTGGACAAAGATAGTGATAGCCTGAGCTCAGCCTTTATGTCCCTAATAGACTGAGTTGGCTTTTTTCAAACTATTAATGAAGCTACTCATCGTTTAAATCATACTCTTGATCTTGTTCTAACATATGGCCTTGATATTAATGAACTAAAAGTCTACCCTGAAAATCCTCTGCTATCAGATCACTTTTTAATATCTTTTAACATTATATTAGAGGATCTCGCACTGTGCAATAAAATAGTTACGAGTAGAAATCTGTCAAATAGTGCTGTGGCTAAATTTAAAGAGGCCATTCCTGCTGCCTTAAACTCAGTGCACCATCCAATAAATAACTATGATATTAATTATAACCCCTCTCAACTGGATCTGCTTGTCGATAGCTCTGCTAGTCTACTAAAATCCACCTTGGACTCAATTGCCCCATTGAGGGAAAAAACTATTAAACGTCAGAGGAAACCTCCGTGGTTTAGCTCTGAAACTCACACACTCAAACAAACAACCCGTAAATTAGAGAGAATGTGGCGCTCCAATAAAACAGAGGAGTCACGAATACTCTGGCAAGAAAGCCATAGTAAATACATGACAGCCTTACGACATAGTCAATCTACATACTATTCCTCACTAATTGAAGAAAATAAAAATAATCCGAGGTACCTTTTCAGCACTGTAGCCAGGCTAACACAAAGTCAGAGCTCTATTGAGCCCATGATTCCTTTAGCCCTCAGCTGTGAGGACTTTATGACATTTTTTAACAATAAAATTCATAAGATTAGAGATAAAATTAGCCACTCCCTGCCTTCACCTGGGCCTGCTGTACCATTAAATGTAAATAGGCCTAACCTAAACTGTTTCACACATATAGGACTTCAGGAACTTAACTCTATTATTTCATCCTCCAAACCATCGACCTGCCTTTCAGATCCGATCCCAACTAAGCTGTTTAAAGAAGTTATTCCCCTAGTCTGCCCATCTTTGCTGGAGACAATAAATATATCCCTATCAATAGGCTACGTGACACAGTCCTTTAAAGTAGCTGTAATCAAACCCCTTCTCAAAAAACCTACTCTTGATTCCAGCACTTTAGCAAACTACAGGCCTATATCTAATCTTCCTTTTATTTTAAAGATTCTTGAGAAAGTTGTGGCGGCTCAGCTCTGTGAATTTCTTCAAAACAACAGCCTGTTCGAGGACTTCCAGTCAGGTTTTAGAGCTCAACACAGCACAGAGACTGCTTTAGTTAAAGTAACTAATGATCTACTCTGGGCTTCAGATGAAGGACGACTCTCAGTGCTGGTTTTATTAGATCTTAGTGCAGCTTTTGACACTATAGATCACTATATTCTACTAGAGAGATTAGAGAAATTACTTGGAATCACAGGGACTGCCCTAAACTGGTTTAAGTCCTACCTATCTGATAGGTACCAGTTTGTACACGTGAATAATAGGTCTTCTGTGTACACTAAAGTAAGCTACGGGGTTCCTCAGGGCTCTGTGCTAGGTCCAATCCTCTTCTGTATCTATATGCTCCCCCTTGGTAATGTTATGAGAAAATACTCTGTTAACTTTCACTGCTATGCTGATGATACCCAATTGTATGTATCAATGAAGCCAGGTGAGACAAATCAGCTATCTAAACTTGAGCCCTGTCTAAAGGACATTAGGGCCTGGATGGACCAAAATTTTCTTCTTCTCAACTCAGACAAGACTGAGGTCATTGTACTGGGCCCACGACACCTTAGAGAAACCTATGCTAGCCTAACTGCCCTAGATGGCATTACTCTGGCACGAAGCACAACTGTTAGAAACCTTGGGGTTCTATTTGATCAGGATTTATCCTTCAACTCTCACATAAAACAAACTTCAAGAACTGCCTTCTTTCATCTCCGTAACATTGCTAAAATCAGATCTATCCTGTCTCAGGGCGACGCTGAAAAACTAGTCCATGCTTTTGTTACCTCTAGACTGGATTATTGTAATTCTCTTTTAGCAGGCTACCCGAGCAAGTCGCTTAAGACACTTCAGCTGGTTCAAAATGCTGCAGCACGTGTACTGACTAAAACTAGGAGAAGAGATCACATTACTCCTGTATTAGCCTCTCTGCATTGGCTTCCCATAAAATATAGAATAGAATTCAAGATTCTTCTTCTCACTTATAAAGCCCTAAATGGACAGGCACCAGCCTATCTCAAGGAGCTTGTAGTGCCATACAATCCCCCCAGAACACTACGCTCTCAAAATGCTGGACTACTCGTTGTTCCATTTGTCTCTAAAAGTAGTATAGGAGGAAGAGCTTTCAGTTATCAGGCCCCACTTCTCTGGAACCATCTACCAACCACGGTTCGGGGGGCAGACACCCTCTCTACCTTTAAGGTTAGGCTCTAAACATTCCTCTTTGGTAAAGCTTTTAGTTAGGAACCAGCTCATAGCTCATATTAAGATGCAATAGGCATAGACTGCCGGGGGGGGGGTCTGGCTTGCTCGGTTGGAGAGAGGTTGGAGAGGGCGTTAAGAGAGAGGTCATTTAGGCTAGAGAGGGACCGGAGAGGGTCCCATTCCTCTCTCAAACACTCCCTCTATGTCTGCTTCTTCCCTTGTGTGTTTGCTCCTGTACTCCTTCTGGCTTTTGTCTTGCAGGTCCGTGGGATCCTTAGTGTGGAGTTACAGAGTCTCAGCGGCTCTGTCTCCACCCTCTCCTCTGCACACACCCAACACAGCATAACGTGGATGGCTGTTCATCATAGGAATGGGATCCACACAAGGTTCCTGCTGCTTAACAGAAGGTTTTCCTTGCCGCCATGATGAATTCATGTTGGGTGTGGGATACATATGTATGTGTATATACGTATATATGCATATGTGTGTATCCATAAAATGAAGAGTCCGTCCTTAAGACTGCTCTACTGTAAAGTGCCTTGAGATACCATTGGTTATGATTTGGCGCTATACAAATAAAGATTGATTGATGATTGATTGATTGATTGATTGATTGATTGATTGATGATTAGGGAGCCAAGCCCGTGGGGCCTGGGGACCACGAATGTAAGCATACGCGATTCCCAGGACCAGAGGTGCTGAGAAACCTATTGTAATTATTCTGATTTTTATTATTAATTTTCTGTTGGTAAAAGTGGTGTTGCAGGCTAACCTATGCAAGAGAGGGCGATGCCCTTTGGAGGGTTGGTCCAGACCCCTTAGCTTACCTTGGATGCAAAAACTCACATATGTCCACCAGCAGGTGGTGTTATAACCAAGGTCAATGCGTTTTGGCTTATAACTCCACAAAATATGTTGCACAGTCAAAAACCTTGTATGCACAGCTTCCCTGAATAGTACTGAATCCCCTGGGCTGGGCCACACCCATTTCCACCAATAATTTGGTGGCGCAAAATCACAAAAACTGGAAAACCTACTTTTTCTAATTCCTCCTTGGATTTTGTCCAATCAGCGTGAAACTTGGCAAGTAGAGTCTTCAGTTGGACCTGATCTAAAGTTGAGTAAAGAATTTTGTTTGGTGAAAACATGCGCAAATTATTAATGCGTAAAGATTTTCTAGCTAGGTATAAAACGCAAACTGTTGCATATATCAGTCAAAAAAAATGCTAACAACACCAAATCTGAGATCCTTGATTGGCATGTGACTGTGGAGGTATAAGCCACATTTGAATAACTAGTAAAGTACCCGTCAGAAGTATGCATTCATGTGAGAGCATAAATACAGTTGTCAATTATGGCCAAATGAGAATATGTTTGAAGGTTGGATGTACAAAGAGGTGTACATACTCTGTACTATGTAGTGTTATAAAGGGGTTTATTTGCGGGTGCAAAGTAAAATAGCGTGTGCGATTTCCCTGGTTTAATTTTATGGGACATGGGCATGATACATTTTTTGGAGTCGTGTATTTTTGTATCTCTCAGGTGTCTTTTTGTGCATTTTTCTGTAATTATAGTATTTTGCTGCCATTGTAGTGTAATAGAGTTGTCAATTATGGCCAAATGAGTATGTGTTTTGAAGGTTGGACGTACAAAGAGGTGTACATAATCTGTTACTGTTATAAAGGGGTTTATTTGTGAGTGCAAAATAAAATAGTGTGCGCGCTTTACCTGGTTTAATTCTATGGGACATGTGCACGATAAATGTGTTTGATTTTTTTACTCATTTTTATATTTTTTTCGTTTGGCGTATTTTTTGTAATGGATGTCTGAGGTCAAAAGCTGAATAAGTTTCACTTGTTGTGCCGCCCAGAAGTGAAATAAAATGAAAATAAACATTAGAAAATGACCAAATTACTCCAAAATAACAGATGCACAAACTCAGGGTATTTGGAAGCCATTGACAAAGTTTCAGGTTGAACAGGCACCACGTCGGGGAGATATTTGCTCCACACACACGCACACACACACACGTACACACAGACAGACCATGCTGAAAATATAGTATCGATGTAGGCCACTGGCGGGCACTGCAAATATTGGAAATTTGCTTATAACAACATAAACAACAAACATTTATTTCAGCTGAAATATTATGTTGAGGGCTGTAAAATCCTGCACCTCATTTTTATTTTTTTTCCCAGCATCTTATTTGCATTTAGATGTCTTGATTATATTTTAAAGTATTATATTTGGACAGCTGTCTTTTTTTAAATCACTGGAAATTTCTTTGTACACACAAAATTGAAGGTAAAAACTGAACCTGAGTGAGAGAGAACAAAGTCAAGCCACGCCCACGCTACGTCTAAAGTGTGATTTTGCGCAAAAATAGTTTCTCTGTCAGCTTGGAAGATGATAGATAATGGCTAAAAAAGCAATTGGATTTAAAGAGCTTTTTTAAGCCAATAAGTAAAGCTAAGCCTGAGGTTCAGAAGTCCAAACTTGTTTCTGTGGAAATCGCGGAGGACAGCAGCAGCACAGCAGGTACGAGTAGCATCACCTGTAGCAACGATGCTAATGCAGGAGCAACAGACAGAACACAGGAGGAGAACTATCCAGGGGACATGAGGAGGACTCGGGGACAGGGAGAAGAGAAGGAGACAATGGTGAAAGTTCTGATATGGACAAAGCCAAGATGAGCTACTACTCTTGGCTTATGAAAGACAAAGCGGGCTTTGGCTGTGAAATATGTAAAAAAGTTGTGAGGATACAAAGTTATCAAAGGCTGTTTTGACAAATAAAAGGTAAGCACGAGGAGTTATGGTGTAAAAGTGTGTAAATATTTTGTTTTTGTGGGGTTTTGTGTTCCAAAAGTATAGTGACCTTTGTGATGAGTAGCTAAATTAGCAATGATTTTACGCTGTCCTTGTTGCTGAAATATGGCAGATGTGACAGATGTGACAGCTATCACACAGAATGAGAGACGGATGCTCCGTAAAGGGCGATTGTCCGTGCTTCTTTCAGGCTGATTCATCATTCTTTTACTAAACATTTAGGTTAATTTGTTGTTTGTGTTCACGTAATATGATTGACTTGTTTAGTTAGCAAAAGGTAATTTATAAAATGTATTCCATGACATATTTGTCTCTCTCTTACTCCCGGAACAACACCTGGCGTTTGTTATGGGACCTCATGATTTGCAGTGATCTCTATTCACTCTTCTCTCAACCCAACCTACTCACCACAGATTGTAGAGCCCACAGGAGCTTGTTTTTATAAAAGGGGTGGGGCGAACAGTGCTTGGTTGTGATGCAAAATATTCCCAAAACATCACATGATCTTGTTCTCAGCCAATAGCAAAAATCAATTGTAATAGCCGGGTTTCAACCCATAGAGGGCAGTCACTGTGACATTTTATGACAAAATATGCCAACTTGAAATAATTTTACTAAAATGTTCAGAGTCGGACCATTATTAATCAAAAGCACTACTTCATACCCACATACATTTGTATTCAGACGAAAAAAGTGGTGAAATTCCGTGTATTCTTATGAGATTCACCTGATGAGTGTTTTGACGATTCCAGCTTTTCCCTTCTTATTTGGTTTGATTTCTTGAGTTTTGAGCGACAGCTAATCCCTGCGGCACTGTAGCCGCGTTCCAGTTAGTGATACGTCATGCACAAAACATTTGGTTCTGGGAGCCAAGGCTCTGTAGGGAATCAGAAGAGCCTGTTCGCATCACATCCCTTTGTTGCTGAGCTATTACTGAACTATGCACTCCTAGTTTTAACACGTTAAAAGTGATGAGTTAAAGCTTCCTGTCAGGGGACACTGCTGTGCCATGTGTTTGGGATGCTTAAACATACAAACTCACAGTAGGATAAAAAGTGCCCATAAAAATAAATCTTATCCTGGTTCAATTGCTTTTACACATAGCATCTCATATGGTCTTGAAACAATGTGTCCCACACCGGCACAGCAGAGGGGGCCCGCACACCACGAGGACTGCCTACGAGGAAACCAGGAGACGAGACAAGCACCAAGCCACACCCGAAACAAAGAGGCACCCCCACGCCCCGCCTGGCCGACACTGCCCAGAGAAACCCCGCGAAGAGCCCCTAGCAACACCCCCTCACGCCCCCCGAGACCCACCACCCCACCATGCCCAACTACACCATCCTGATGTATTTGTATTCTACACGGTGACTCAGCCATCAACGGAGGGGCCGGGCCCCCACCTGACAGGCCCAAATGTGTGAGCCTACCCAACACCCTGTTATGGTGCCTCTCCATTCCCCAATGGAGAGGCACTTCCCTATCCCGTGTGAATGTGTGTGTTTAGTGAATGTATGAGGTGCAATTAAAAGGGATTTATACAGCAACTTGAGGTGGGAGTTTTGCCCCCGCGCCACTCCTTAGTAGCACAGGCGGCGTAAATTAATTGCCAGCTGTACTAATGAGCATGAGTAGTTCAAAGATTCAAAATGACTCCCTCCCTACATAAATAGGGCTCAATCAATAGTCAGCTCCACACCAACAACACTCTTTCAAAGTGTAGACTGCATTAATTGGAACACAGCCAATGAAACCACCGCTATTACACCCAAGTCTCTCATCTCCCACACCACATAGTTCAGAGAAAAGAAAGTCCTTCTGGGGCTAAAAGCAGAACAATGTCTGCCCTTGACTAGTCAACGTCTGCAAAGTTTATTACAAGAGGGAGATTTTCAGTGTGATAATACTGAGTGGAATGGAAAGTAGGTAACAGAGATGGGTAAATTGTATCCAGCTGTTGTAGACAAACCAAGAGTATCACTATTATCATGTCTCTCAAATAAAAGAGTTGGCTGAAGATGTGATTGACTGAGGATGTAACTTACGGTAGTTGATGACACCTGGTCAATTTAGAAATGTTATATTTTTCAGGGTTGCACTTGATAGCTTTAGGGCATCTATGGTTCCATGTCCTTGAAATTGCACTGCAAATCAAAAGGGATGCTGAAAAATATGTCCAGTGTGTATCTATTGTTTCAGGCTACTATAGATCAGGGTGCTGTAGAGATAGAGACTGCTGAACAGAGGACAACTGACAAAAAGCATCAGGAGCATAAATTATGCTTTATTTAAAAACTGGACTCAAGTTGACATGGCAGCTAAGTTGTTTGCAGCACCTGATTTAACACTCACATTCTTAAGACTTGAGAAAGAGCCCCTACAGTGAATGGTGATCACTTAGTCACTTAGTAGTAAAAGTAGTAAAATAAAAACAAAAACTTTAAATGACTCATCATATATTACTAAGCGATAACTACTTCAGAAATAATACCTTTTTTTTTTATTATTTATACTAGATTTCCACAGGCTTCTTTAGTCACAACTAATTTACATCATTTGTAAGTTTACCTGAAAAAAATTATCTGAGGAAAAAGGCACTTAGAATAACCAAAGTACGTGCAGAGTTAGACACTTTTGGCTGGTCAACAATGCCCGGAACCCTTTGCAGTTTCCTGCCTTTGTTACCAGACAAAGAGACAGCAATACAAATGAGCTTTCCAGACCTTTTGAAGATTTAATGTAGCATCTTGAGGGTGATGAGGTACTTGTATATAGTCACACCTAAATCAATCTGATCTAATTCTTTGCAAAGTGCATCTCCTATATGCTTCAGCAAATGGCTAATTACAATTAAGAGCGGAACAAGCATCTTGTTTATTTGCTCAAAGTCAGCATTCTGTGATTGTTCATTTCTACCTATTAGTGTTTAGAGATCCTCCAAAAGCAGCAGCCATTACTATTGCAGAGGAAATAAAGAATTAATGTTCGCTCCTGAGGCAGCTGATGGTGACTTCCTGTGGTTTTCAGTCATCTGCTGAAAGGAAAGAATAAACATATAAGGGGCACATGGTGGCTTAGCATGTCTGCTTCACAGCAAGAAGCTCCTGGGTTCAAGCCCTGGAGTGGACAATGGGGTCCTTTCTGTGTGGAGCTTGCATGTATTCCCCGTGCTGCGTGGGTTTCCTCCGGGTACTCCGGTTTTCTCCCACAATCCAAAAATATGACTGTTAGGTTGATTGGAGTCTCTAAATTGCCCGTAGCAGTGAATGTTAGTGTGAGTGGTTGTCATGTGTGTTGCCCTGCAATGGACTGGTGCTCTGTCCAGGGTGTATCGCTGCCTAACTTCCATTGAGAGCGGGAGATAGGCACCAGCAGACCCCCGCAACCCTGACAAAAGGAACAAGATGGTCTGAAAATTGACTGATAGGGGCACCAGAGAGCTGTTGTGTTGAACGTTCTTTGTAGCATATGAAATGACATGTACGCCAATAATACACAGCTATGAAAAGTTACTTTACAAAGTTCCCTGGTTTTATCAACATACTTCAAAAATGATGTCAAATATTGACTTCACTTTTTAATTAATAATAATAATAATTATTATTATTATTATTATTATTATTATTATTATTATTATTATTATTATTATTATTATTATTATTGTTATTACTAGTACAGTGCCCGTCAAAATTATGCATGTGGGAGCTTACTGTAAGTAGAGTTGTCAATTATGGCCAAATAAGTATGTGTTTGAAGGTTGAAGGTACAAAGAGGTGTACATACTCTGTACTCTGTCGTGTTAGAAAGGGGTATATTTGCGGCTGCAAAATGTCGGTGCAATTTTCCTGGTTTAATTCTGTGTGTGGAGTTCTCCTATTTTTATATGTTGGTGTATATTTTATATTTGTTTTGATTTATCATCAACCAAACCCCCTGTATTTATGTTGAGGAATTACTGCATTTTTCTGTGTTTTATTTGGGGCGGATTAATCTATTAAAATATAGGGTGTGATGTGTGTTACCCGCATGTGTTTACCTGCCGGATTTCATTTGTACGGATGTCGCTGTTTTGACTGGTGAAGCTGAGCTGGTGAGTTAATGTGTAGATGTTAAACCTGTGTTAACAACCTTAAATGTTCATTTGTGCAGTTTATACAGTCAATATTATGTTTGTGTTGTTAATGTTGTGGGTGTGTTTGTTTTATGTCGTTTCAGTTGATTACTTGGCTGGCAAACGACAAGGTTACTGTGCTAGTAATAGTTAGCGTTGCATGGAAATAAAAGGTCTTTTTACTTTTTGTATAAATATTGTTTAGTTTTTTGTTTTATTTTACTCATTTAGTATATTTTTATTATAAATAAATACCGTGTGTGTGTGTTCCCGTGAAATGTTTGAGACACTGATAACCAAATTTCATAGGCACTGTCGCGCCAATCAGAAAAACATCAAAACTGTGCAAAACAAAATGTAAAGCTCGAAATGACATGAGTGAGTAAATAAATGAAAGTATTATCTACAATTCGGCTGTGTTTTTTTCATTGTTTACCTTCGAACCGAGTGGTCAGAGCTTAACTTCCATGTGCGGCACCACAGATAATCTGCAGTTTTCCAGATGGAGTATTGAACGGGTTGAGTTCAATACCGACTCTAGTGAAACAGCACGTTAGTGAGCAATTACACAGACAGTTATATGGTTTAAACAATGGGAAACTTGTCGGTAAAAGACTCACCAGTGGCTGATGCTTTCAAATGACCTATTCAGAGAGCTCCCATTTTTGAGACGTGATGACAGCATGGCAGGCACAGAGATGGAGACGGGAGAGGAAGTGGACTCCGTAACCCGCGATTTAAAGAAAGTTTGGGATCACGGGAATAATTTTAAATAACCATGAAATATTAACTTTTAGCAGTACAAATACATTTTTAATATTGACCTTCTTTTTTTTTTTTTTTAATCTTTTTTTTTTTGTTAACCCAAACAAACAGCGACACAGTGACATCATGAACCCGGAACCGGAAGTAGCACGCTCAATACCGCGCTCATTACCGAGAGGGCCATAATCTTAAAATTAACGTTTTGAACGTTTTGCAACACCAAATTAATGAATGCACACTTGGGGTATTTGGAACCCGTTGACTAAGTTTCAGGTCGAATCAAACCGGGTCTGGGAGCTATTCGCTCCACACACACACACACACGCACACACGCACACACGCACACACGCACACACGCACACACAGACCTTTTTTGCTTTTATAGATAATTATTATTATTCATACAGCACCTTTCAAAGACACTCACTTTAAATTGTATTATTCATTCACTACATACACAGTGGTGGTAAGCTACTATTGTCGCCATAGAGCCGATAGAAAGAAGTGAGGCTGCCATACTGGGCAATCGGCCCCTCCATCCACCATCAACACATTCATACTCAGGGGAAGTATTTCGCTTTTTCTCTTCTGCTTCTTGGTGAAGGCGGTCACGTTTTCTTCTTCCTGTTCTACTCCCTCTCTGCCCACACCGCTTCTTTTGTCTGCTGTCTTGTGAAGCTAATAGGTGACTCTCTCCACATTCATCCAAAACCCGAAACGATGGAATTGGTCAGCTGGTCACTTAATGCTATTGATCAAATTTTCTCAATGAGAAGACCAGGCCGAGGTCAGCCTGCATCTCCGGACACAATGGATTCTTGGAACAAGTGGAATGTCGTGTGTCTGTCTTTACTTTCCGTTGAGGGCGTGGAGGATATATAGATTATTGGAATCATGGCAGCAGGGATGCTGTTAATTGGAGCTAGCAGCTTTCTGATCTATCGCAAAGTCTGTACTACGTTGACAGCTGTTTTTGGAAGGCTGTCAGTTAAATCTGAAGGATGGGGCAGAGCAATGAACTCTTAGATTATCACAATGAACAAATTCAAAAGTAAGCAGAAGGCTACTTTGGAGCATTTGCGTGGAATCGAATCGATCTTGGAAAGGGTGGAGAGGATGTATGCTTGGCCAACTGCTGTTTGATGCCACATCATGGATTTACCATGACCAGAGACTGAAAGAATGCTAGCCGGGAACAAAAACAAATCGTTATCACCAATTGGCCTCCCCTACACGCCAGCTCAAGGTTGTGTCCCAATCTCACCAAGGATGTGTACAGATCTGATGCTTCGTCCAAGTACTAACCAGGCCTAGATATGACGAGATAGGGCAATGACAGGTAGGTATGCTCAGAAGTAGTAGCTGCGTTTTCATTACTCTTGGAAATACACAAAATCTAAATACACATGACCCCTTCTCTCTAAGAAAACATGGCGCAGCACATGTAAACACAACAGGAGACCCTAATATTTCTTAGCATTATACTTTAAAATCATTACTGCCACATTAGACGTGAAACAACAAAGGAATACGAAGTGTTATAAGGAGGAGAGGATGAGATTTATCGGGAGGTACAAGGCTCCTGCCCAAAACATTGTTCAATGGAAACACGTTCAAAGCGCAATTATACTTGGTCAACATTTAGAAACATCACTTTTGAATTTACAAGAATCTGCAATGGAAACCCAGCTGGAGACATTCAATCTAAACTCAGCAAAGTAACTTCCATTAGACAGCAACATGTAAAATGCCTCAGAAGGTGCATTTCCATTACCCTTGGAAATGTGCAGAATCTTTTTTTTTTTTTAATCTTGTCTGCACATGCTGTCAAAGGTCAACACCACAAGAAGTGCAATCATTATGAGACAGCAATGCATGTTTTGTTATTGCAATAAAATAAATTGATTTATCTTTTTGCTTAATTGTGACCATCACCAGAAGGTAAGGAAGGGTAAAAAATATTTTATTAGAGGGAGGATATAAAAAGGGAGAGCAGTGTTACACCTAAGTGGAGAGGGAGGGGGAGGGGAAAGGGAGCAGGGAGCAGGGAGGAGAGACTCAAGGTAGGAAATAGAAAGGGTGGGGAGATTAGATTGTTTTACAGTGAGGGTGAGATGTGAAGTTGTAGAATATATTGTGCTTATTATGTTGTGTAATCAAGCCAGTATAGTGACAAGTGTGAAGCTTAGCTATAATGGTGGTGGCTGTGGACAGGGGGAATGAGTACCTAAAGCAGGTATGTGGGATTAACGTGTCTAAAGTTAAGCCCAGTATGAGTTTTATCCCACATCCCAAGGCGTGCCAGTGCATCGTATACCAGTATTTGTGCAAAAAAACGCTACCGCAAACCCAGGAACTGCCCCGGGCCCGCAGATGCAGCCAAGCCAGCAGAAAGAGTGGGGGCCAGGGAGCCCCAGGCTACCCCCCCCACGGCCAAGTAACCCCCCAGACGCCCCCAAGATCCCAGGCTGAGAGGAAGCTACGGCCCCCCACACACCCACACCCAAGCACCCAACCCCTGAGGGGAGGGCCCAGAGAGCTCCCCGCCCGAGACCCCAGCAGTCGAGCCAAGGCCCACGCCCAGCAGACGGCCAGAGCCGCGCCAAACGGGCAGCCAGCAGGCACTCGCCGGCGGGCCCAGAGCCAGCAGGGATCAGACCCAAGGCCAGAAGGACCCGGAACAGAAGCAGCACCAAGAGCAGCGCCCTCAGGGACAGCGACCACGCCCATAGTCGCCGAGGGCACCAAGGGGATGCTGCAAGTTGCCTCGCCGGCCCCAGGCACACCGACCAGGCACCCCAGAGTGCGCCAGATCGCCTTTCCTTGATGCCGCACGCACGATGAGCCCTAGAATGCAGAGCCCGGCTCGCAGGGCGCCGCCCAAGCCGGGGCCACCCGGTGCCGCACCCACAGGCATGGTAGGGCACGGCCCGCACCACCCGCCCCAAAGGACCCCCGCCAAGACCGGCCCGGCCAGGCCCGCCAGACCCCAAGGGCACCACCGCAGCACAGGGAACCTTCAAGGGTGAGCCCCCGGGCCAAACCCCTGCGGGGCGCACCCCCCCCACCCCAGCCCATGAACAGGCCACAACCCAGCAAGACCACACAGCCCCAGGCGGTGCAAGAACAGCAGCCCAAGCCCCGCCCCCCACCGGACAGCGCAAGCTATGGGGCAATTCCCCCCCCTGGCGCAAGGGCGACCGGCGGCCGCCACCGCGGGAGCGAGGCACCCCAACGGCACACAACTGATGCGGAGCAGCAGCCCCCCGCCAAAGGCGCAGAACCCACCCACCCGCAGATAGCAGGACAGACCTACCAAGCGGCCAATGCCGACCTCCACCACCGGAACAGCTAGAGCTGTCCCCCAGAGTGCAGAATCTAAATAGCAAAGTAAAAACTGGTAATGGAAACACCTGAATTTTTAAAAATGAGATTCTGCAATTTGCATCTCAAATTCTGTCAGTCTTCCCTGTCTGACACACATAACATACACTTTTTGTCAGTGTGTTCAATCAACACACTCTTAAGGGGCACATGACACCAAAATTCATGTTGCAAGAACACATCAGAAAAAGTGTGTCCTACAGCCAAACAGATAGCATGACTGCCGGACTGGGTACTTCCTCATCATATTGGGTTCAAATTAGAGTTTTGGTCTGGCCCGAACCCAATACAGTTAAAATGTCTATTCTTCTCCAGGATTCTAGCCAGCGCGGTTGAGCTTAGGGGCCCCCGACGTTGTAATTTTGCTGCTCTACAGAATGATGGCGCCTCCTAAGGAGGGGGAATTTTCTGTTGTTATTTTTCCTTTTTTAATTGGTACTGTTGTAATAATTGTACACAAAAATTAGACACAAAAGACGTGCACGGGTTGTTTTTTTTTTTTCCTTGTCTGCACATGCTGTCAAAGGTCAACACTACAAGAAGTGCAATCATTATGAGACAGCAATGCATGTTTTGTGTTTGCAATAAAATGAATTGATTTATTTTACAGGGGGAATGAGTGAGTGGTAATACCTAAAGCAGATATTTGGGATTAACGTGTCTAAAGTTAAGCCCAGTATGAGTTATATCCCACATCTCAAGGCGTGCCAGTGCATCGTAGACCAGTATATGTGCAAAAACCGCTATCGCAAACCAAGGACCTGCCCCGGGCCCGCAGATGCAGCCAGGCCAGCAGAAAGAGCGGGGGCCAGGAAGCCCCAGGCCACCCCCCACGGCCAAGCATCCCCCCAGACGCCCCCAAGATCCCAGGCCGAGAGGCAGCCACCGCCCCCCACACACACATCCGAGGAAGCCCCAAGCAGCCGAGCACCCAGCGCATCCCGCCAACGACCCCAACCCCCAAACCCAAGGCCCCTCGCCAGCATCCCGCCCCCCCCACCCACCCACGCCCAAGCACCCAACCCCTCGAGGGGAGGGCCCAGAGAGCCCCCTGCCCAAGACCCCAGCAGAGGAGCAAAGGCCCACGCCCAGCAGACGGCCAGAGCCACGCCGAATGGGCAGCCGGCGGGCTCCCACCAGTGAGCCCAGAGCCAGCAGGAACCGGACCCCAGGCTAGAAGGACCCGGAACGGAAGCAGCACCAAGAGCAGCGCCCCCAGGGACGACGACCACGCCCATAGTCGCCGAGGGCACCAAGGAGATGCTGCAAGTTGCCCCGCCGGCCCCCAGGCGCACCGACCAAGCACCCCAGAGCGCACCCGATCTCCTTTCCTTGATGCTGCCCACGCGATAAGCCCTGAAACACAGTCGCACCGTCTATTTAATACAAGCGATTTGCTCGGATGCTCCTGGCTTTACCTGAGGACTCCTGACGCCACCATTGCTGCCTGTATGCACTGTCCAATATAAACAGTGTAGCTTCAACCAGATATAGCATGTAGCATCACATGAAGCTGCTTTTTTTGGCCCGATAAAAGCTCTACTGTGTACATTCTCCGTTCCTCAGCATGTGTGTATGTGTGCGTGCGTCCTCCACGTATGTGTGTGCATTCATCATCACCTTCACCTATTCAACAAATAACTTTTCACTTTATAGTAAGACGGGAACAAAGATAAAACAAACTACAAAAAAACCTTTACCTTTCTTTCACTATATTTGGCCCTCTAAGAGTTATAAATTTAAAAATGTTCTTTGCCGGTGGTGCTCGCTTGCATGCCAAGCGATCCCCCTATGTTGTGAAAAATTCCTGGTGAGAACCCTCACCCACACCGTGGATGCCCACTGCTCCTCAGGGATGGGTCAAATGCAAAAAAAAAATTTGTATATATGTGTAAAACATATATGACAATATGACCATTTAAAAGTTTAAAAAAAGCAGCTGTGGAGTTTGTGTGTTGCCAGGTTGGAAGGAATCAAGCAGCCTTTACCAAAGCTCTTTACCATAATAATCTGTTTAATTTCATTTTAACACCTTAAGAGTAACTGTCTTGATAAAATAAGTCCATCACACTTTCCTATTTGATGTTACCTGACAATGACAAAGTGTCACATTGGTATTGATTAGTGTTGTGGTAGTCGAGACCGGTCTTGGTCTCGAGACCAAATTTTAAAGGTCTTGGTCTTGTCTCGGACTCTGAAGCATTTTGACTCGGTATTGTCTCGGACTCGGGATTTTCCGTCAAGACCGTTCGAGACCAGCACTAATTCCTGCTATTTTTTAACTTTTTTATAATGTGATAATAACAAGGAGAAGAACGGGATAAAACAATCCTTTATTCATTATTTAATCCACCCCGTATAATTACCACAACCTTCCTTAATGTGACTGAGTGACGTGTGTGACACACTCATACGTGTGTGGCTACGGTGTCAGTTTGGACCGTGGAGCGCAAGGGAGATATGAACTAATCACCAGTAAAAATCCCAGTAAAACTCCAGAAAACAGTCACCAGTAATAAATATTATCTCCCTGGTAAAGACAGTAGCTCTAACAACTGGTAAAATGATAAACTGGTGATATTACAGCCTGTGAAGGCTGGATAGGGGACGCATTTACTCTGCTTCTGGGTCGTAGTGCCAGCCAAGCGGTGAAGCCTGTACCATTTACCATGTGTACTGAGGTCCGGGTGTGTTTAATAAGTCCGTGTGTGTTTATAAGTCCGTGTGAGTCCGTGTGAAAGTCTGCACGTTTATGCATCTGTCCATCCACTCTTTTCATTATATCCACATCTTTTAAGGCTTTATTACATAATGTCGGCTGTAGTCCGGGCCGCCGCCATCTTGGATTATGTCGTCACCAGTGCGTCATCGCCGCAGAGTTGCACTAGCACAGAATGAGTCAAATAACTGTAAAGAGGTCTTATATTAGTCTATTATCTTTTTAAAGTGGTGTTTTTTTGTGGCTTCAGACTCCAATTACATTTATGTATATAATATGTTCCCCACAATATAAACAGGTTCACAATATAATTATTTTTTATAGTTTCTGTTTCCACTGTATCCAGAATAATAATAATTCTCAACAAGAACTATTGATTGATTTGTCACATGACTGTTCCAGGGTTTGAGTTTGTTTTATTTAGTTTCACATCTACCTGTAGATCTATGTTTTTTACACTGATGACAACTTGTTTGTAGTTTTATTTCAGAAAGTTTCACTTTTACAGTTACAGTTGGAAACCTTTGTTAGCTGAATATCCTAGTTATATTACAGCAATCAAATGAAACTATATCAACTAAGTGAATTAATAAAAAATAACCTGTGTAAAGGCTTCTTCAAACTAAAAAATTATCTTGTGAAATCTGTGACCTGTTGACCTGCACAACTCAAAGAATCAGAATCAAGAATCATTATTTCTTGGCAGAAATGCTTTTAAACACTTGCTGTACATTCAGCTGACATAAAAATCTTGTTTTCAAATATGTAGAATAATTGTGAATTTATCAGCAGCAGTAGTAGTTTTAATATTTTAGTTAATTTTTTAGCAGACACCTTTTTTGTCCGTCAAATGTATTTAAAAAAAACAAAAATTAAAGAGAGAATGTTATTTAACTGTTGAACCTTGCCATAATTTTATTTATTTATAGATTTTTTTAAATTGAAAAAAAAAATGTTTATGGTCTTGGTCTTGGTCTCAGTCTCGGCACCCGAAAGTCTTGGTCTTGTCTTGGTCTCGGTGCATTCTGGTCTCGGGCAAGTCTTGGTCTCGGATAGTGTGGTCTTGAACACAACACTGGTATTGATTGACATCAATTTATCATTGAGATTTACAGTATCTTTCTGTTAGTTTGTGACATTCACCAACAATGCCTTTCAGCTCAAAGACTGTGGTCTGATCTCAGACAGATAGTCTTTCTGTACATGTGCTTGCTCTTTTCACTGTACTCCTTCCTTTGCTAGTCTATCAATGTAATGTATATCTAGTTAATACAACATGTTATACTTATATAAACTGATTTGCCCTCCACATGAATAGTTTCATTTCTTTGTCTTGCTATCAAAAACACTTTTTGCATCATTTCTTATTTACTATATTGAACATGTTATCCTCTGCTTTGCATCTTTGCGAAAGGAGAAGAGAAGCTTTTATAGTGTGAGAAATCATCAAGGATCACCGATTAAAATTTAATGTTGTGCTGTTAAATATAGAGTTCACTGAGGAAACTATCTGGAAGAACATTACCCATGACTGTTTCTCACCGCCAATTACAGCCTTGGGTGCTGTTCATATTTTTGAATTGGATTTGGACATTTGCTGCGATGGACTGGCACTCTGTCCAGGGTGTACCCCCGCCCAGCGCCCAATGAGAGCCTGAGATTGGCACCGGCAGACCCTGAAAAAACAGGAACAAGTGGGTCTGAAAATGGATGGATGGATGGATGGATTTGGACATTTTTAAGTTTTGTACAGTACCTCCTCATTCATGTGGATAGAACACAGAGTTATTTCTGTTAGAAATGTGTTTTATAGCTTCACCTTCATAGCTGAAAGACAAGATATGACAGCAGCTGTGGAAAAAATACCAAGAGCTTCTTTTGATATATTCAATAGCAAATTAAACTAATTTTGTTTCAAGAGAGTCATTCTAGAATTGGTGGAAAGTTGATGAGTAACTTGTACTTGTCCTGACACTAAATCAAAATAAACTTGGAGAAAATGTTGATTGAAAACATTTTTTTTAAATACCAATTCTGTCTCGAGTACTCCCCAAAATGCCATTTTTCTCTTCCATTCTCTGCCATTTATCCCACCCCCTTGATGACCAAATTTAACCTCAACTAAATTATTTAAAATGCAACTTAAAGGTCCTATATCATGCTATTTTTCACCATTTATCTCCTTTGTTCTAAGAACCCCAACAATATTTGAGGTTTATTTTCCCAAACTCGCCTGTTTTACAAATTTTTTGCACTCTGAAAAGTGACTTTTTGAGCAGTTCTAAAAACGGACTGTTTTGTAGCCTACTTATGCATATTCATGAGTAGGCGTGTCTGTAGACGCTGACTTCATGGCTTGCTCTTGCGAGGCAGATCAACGATCACCAAAGCGATTTTCTTTTTGCTATCCACACACTGTTGTTATTGTTTTCAGCCAAAAAAATACACATTACAGTAAACACATAGCTATTTTAGCGACTATTGTGATTGTGAGTCTGTCTCAGCGCTTCAGGCTGTGTGTTTATCACAGCAGCAGCAGCAACGGAGTAATTCAGCTGCTTCAAACACCGGAGTGTTAAGCTTCCAAGTCACTTTCTTCTCCTCATTATCTCTATTAACTACAGGAATAGTGCTTTTAAAGTGATAATCATTTTTGTCGAACTGCTGCGTCGCATTTTGTCACAAAAACATCATATCAAGTCAAAGACGATACAAGGAGACATACCAGACACTAAAAATGGAACTGGTCCATTTGTTCTACACCGTTGCTGCCCACTGCTCCTCAGAGGGGGGTTTAATGCAGAGAACTCATTCCGTGTATGTAGTCAATAGAGTAAATTATCTAAGAAGCTAGTTTCTGAGAAAAAACTAACATTATCATGAATTTGCACCCCTGTTACTAGCAACATTGTTACTATGTTTAGAGTAACAGGGTTGCATTTCCTTCAGTATTTCTTAAGAACAAACTATCTATTCATAGTTCAATCAAATACTTTGCATAAAATAAACTATTTCTGAATTTTACAGATTGAACTATAATCATGATAATGGAATTAAATTAAGTTCGGTTACGTGTTTTTTTCTTTCTAATAGCATGGAGTACCAATGAGCATGAATAAAAAGCAGCAACGCTACCATGCCAGGGGTGATGTTGACCTACAGAGGAGACAACAGGACTTACAAAAGAGAAAATATAGAGGAAAGGTGTAGATGCTCCTTCAAAAAGACAGATGTGAGAGAGAACAGCATTTCCAGCTAAAAAAAAGTGGAGAAAGGCACATGAGATGCAAGCCAGAATGAAATGAGTTTGTCACAGAAAAGTGTCATTGACCACTGAGCCACATTTAAAAGATGAAAAAAAGTATATAAAATTAGGTCTCAAAATCAAAGAAAAACAAGCACTTCTCTCTGCTCTGAAACCACAAACCATGAACCACGCCCACGCCCCTTGCGTCGATTTGTTTTTTTGTTTAATTGTTACGATCTGGAATTATGTCATGGTCATTTAAATTAGGTTAATTTATATGAAGTTGATC